>NC_056621.1:2040257-2105257 GCF_018340385.1 Cyprinus carpio
TGAAATATATCCATTCACAAACAGTGATGTCGTTCTCTATTCATTACAACACATCCACTCAGAGAGATATAGAGATATATGCACATAAGGTGTAAGATACTCTGCGGTCAGTGTGATATTACAGTACGCTGGTGTTATGGGATTATTATGGGATGCATGCGGAGCGCGAGCGGCGCGCGCTGAAGGCGTTGCCCGCGCTCGTGATTGTGAAACACATCTCTGACAATTACAAAACACTGATGCGATCAATCATCGAGATGATTTCAATCATCAACCTCAGGGAGTGTCTGAGGGAGTGAAATCACCGCCGACAGACGCGCCTGATTCACATCTTCGCTTGTTTTCTAAATGCATTTCGGCGCTGTGTGAGTTTCGCGCCGCTCGCTCACTCTCATCAAACAGACCTGTATGTGTAAATCATAAGAATATTTCGCTCTTACCCTGAATACCCGTCTGATGAGACATGATTTCACTCGGCGGAGGATGTTTGGAGACTCTCGATCCCGGAAGAAGAGGAAGCGGAGCGGCGGTGACGTCACGTTCCTCTGGCGCGCCCGCCCCGCCCTCCGCGCTGCGCATGATGCGCGCGGACATCAAACAACCTGAAACGAAATCTTCATTTTCTCTTGCATTTTGTGTGATTCAATCCAAATCTTACACCTTTGTGTATATAGGCTAACTATGTATTTTTGTTCTCCTATCTTAATATCTTCTTCATATTCTCCATTTGCGATGCATAATATCTTTTAAAATCTCTTCCTATAAAAACGTAAAAACTGAGGGGTTTATGGGGTTTACAAGGTGAAATAATGTTCATGATG
Source organism: Cyprinus carpio (assembly GCF_018340385.1). NCBI lineage: Eukaryota > Metazoa > Chordata > Actinopteri > Cypriniformes > Cyprinidae > Cyprinus > Cyprinus carpio. The sequence continues at coordinate 2,041,079 of NC_056621.1, forward strand.
TTGCATAATTAATCAATAATGAAACAAATAAAATTTCAGTAAAGCAGCTCTACAGAAGACAACAGAGTTTCAGATCAATTCAGTTCAAGTTTCTGTACAGTCGGATCAATACTGTTTTATCAATATTTAATGTCTTTTGCGATATAATAATAATAATATGTTTTTGTACCTTTGTATTGTATGTGTAATGTGTATGAACATTGTTTTAATTTCTAATGTATAAGGTTTTTGAAATGCCATCACAAATTTGGGGACAATAAAGTATATTTCATTTCATACTTGAATATGAAATAAAATGAAAAAGAAAATATTAAAAACATTTTAAAAATACAATCTAATTTAAAATCTAAAAATATCAATCCGCGGATATCTATAATACTAAAATAACAGAATCAGATGGAACCTCATGCCCAGGTCATATTTCACAACACATTCAAAAGAAAGAATTGCAAAATTATTTATGCTCCTAAAAATAGACTTTGATTTCTTTATACACTATATAATTATTTTATTTGATTTTATTTCATTTTATGAAAAATAGATAAATAAACATCTAAAATAAATAAATAACAATAGTGGTAATAATAATAAGCTATGCCTAAATAAATAATAAATAAAACATAAAAAAAATTACATTTAAAAATTTAAATATCAATCCAAACAAAAGTTTCTAAGATCCTACTGTGTGCACTGAAATTTTGGAGACGTTCAGTTTGTCAGACCTTATGATTTGAGAGAGAGAGAGAGAGTGAGAGAGATGATCGAGTAGAGATACAGGTGCTGGTCATATATAATTAGAATATCATCAAAAAGTTGATTTATTTCACTAATTCCATTCAAAAAGTGAAACTTGTATATTATATTCATTCATTACACACAGACTGATATATTTCAAATGTTTATCTTTCTTTTAATTTTGATGATTATATAACTGACAACTAAGGAAAATACAAGTTTCACTTTTTGAATGGAATTAGTGAAATAAATCAACTTTTTGATGATATTCTAATTATATGACCAGCACCTTTATACACACACAGAGAGAGAGAGAGAGAGAGAGAGAGAGAGACACACACACACTTTATACTAAAAACTACACACACAGACAGAGAGAGAGAGAGAGAGAGACAGACGATCGAGTAGAGATACACACACACACACAGAGAGAGAGAGAGAGAGAGAGACAGACGATCGAGTAGAGATACACACACACACACACAGAGAGAGAGAGAGAGAGAGAGACAGACGATCGAGTAGAGATACACACACACACACACACACACAGAGAGAGAGAGAGAGAGAGAGACAGACGATCGAGTAGAGATACACACACACACACACACACACAGAGAGTGAGAGAGGGAGAGATGATCGAGTAGAGATACACACACACACACACACACAGAGAGAGAGGGAGTGAGAGAGGGAGAGGGGGATACAGGTCCGTCTCCACGTTGAGCTCTGTGTGTTTTGTTTCTGGACGCGTTGAATGAGCGACGCGCCGCGGATCATCACTGAACGCAAACGCTGACGCGGCGATGGCCTCGAAATCTCTCCACGACTGTCTGCGTAAGAGACGCTTCACATCTGTTATCCGTGTGTGTGTGTGTGTGTGTGTGTGTGTGTGTGTGTGTGTGTGTGTGTGTGTGTGTGTGTGGAACATGCTGGAAAAGCGCGCTCTGATCCGGACGCACGAGACGTTTAAACTGTTTCTCATTTCCGATCATCTGCAAATATCTGCTGACGCGCTGACTGATCATGCATCGCGTGCGTTACATGCGAGCGTCATGCGGTGGTATCATGTGCTTATTTGTTGCTGGGATTGATTGTTTTGACATGTGATCGGTAAAGGGAAGAGTTTCAGTGTTGCACTGGAAGCCATGAATGTAAACAGACAGATAGACAGAAGGATAGATGTTTGTATTTGTAGCCTATCATGGTGAGTTTTTCTATCACTCTGTGTGTATTTAAACTGTCTGAATCTGAATAACTATCTTCACAAGCTCCAGCCCAAAATAAAAATTGTTACTTGAAAACATTACATTAAATGAATATTTACAAAATAATAATAATAATAATAATAATAATAATAATAATTTAAAGAAATATTTACTTTTTTATTTTTTATTTATATTTTTTATTTTTTTTTTTTTTTATTTATATTTTTTATTTTTTGTTGTGAATTATGACTTGGATTACTTGAATGATGTTTTATCTGGTTTAGATAAAGTGTTATTTTAGTATCACTGATTTTTTTATTTTGTTGTTTTATATTATATAAATATATGTATATTTATATTATAGTTTCTGTTTAATTTAAGCTAACGTTTTTGCAATTTTGTTGTGTTTTTGTAATTTTAGTAGTTTAGTGGTTTTACTTCAAAAAGGTCTATATAGTTACATTTATTTTACCACTTAAACTAATATATATATATATATTTATATAAATATTTAATGTTATATTTGTTTTGTGTTTGTATATATATATATACACACACACAAAATATTGGTTTTATATAAACTCTGTAAAAATCTGTAAAAATAGGGCACAATAAACTGTATAATTTGAAGGAATTTTTCCGTATTTATTTTTTTACAGGTGTTGTATTGCATTGTTTTAGTTAACAGAAATGTCTGTAAAATGAATGATAATTAATAATAATGTTATGAGCTGCCAGTACTTTTTCTGTTATTTTACGGATTTCTTTTTTACAGTGATATATTATACACACACACACACACACACACACACACACACACACACACACACACACATTATAATAACATCTGTTGTATCTGGGTGATTTCAGGTTTCCCTCTGTATGTGGGGACATTTGGTCAAAACATGGTCTCTCTCTCTCTCTCTCTCTCTCTCTCTCTCTCTCTGTTGTTTATACTACACACACACACACACACACACACACACACACACACACACACACACACACACACACACACACACACACACACACACACACACACAAAGGGGGGTTAAATGGGTCCAGCAGCACATGGTTTCTGAGCAGTGGGTTATTCCAGAATGCTTGCGTCATCACACATGCTCATGTCAGATATTTTGGGCCGTTGCTGTGAACATTAGTGTGTTTGTGTGACATGCCTGTCTTTACCAGATCTCATCCAGATTTAATGAACTCCTGGTTTCTATCATTCCAGACTATTTTCATTTGAATCAGAACATGTGCAGGTCATATTTCACAACACGATCAAAGAACTGCAGGAATGTCAATGCTCCTAAAAATACACTGTAGAAAAATAACAGGAAAGGTACTGATGATTTTATGGATATTTCCTTCAACCAATGCAATGCCTAATTCAAAATATGCATAAGTCAGATAAAACACGTGAAATCAATTCCTTTTTAAAAAACAATTCCATATGAACACAATACACTGGACCCTGTTTTTGCTGAGTTTTCTTAGTGTGTAGACTTTGCTTTGTGACCTGAATATTTTTTAATAAGAAATATCAAGTTTTAATTTCATCATTTTTATTTTCACTTTAAATATAGTTAAGTCATTTTGTTGTATGTGTTTATTTTGTATTGATTTTAAATGTCTACTTTATTTATTAATTTATTGTTATTTTGAAATACATGAAAATGAGAAATTGCTTTGACAACTAGACAAAATAAAATAAGTTATTATACATATATTGTATGGATGCCTGTTTCTGGCACTAAATAAATGCAAATTTTTATCTGACTTCTTTTCTCAGAATTGTGAGATATAAACTTGCAATTGTGAGGGAAAAAAGTCAGAATTGTGAGATAAACATTCGAAATTACCTTTTTTTAATTTTTGCTTGCAACTGGTGTCCATAATTCTGCTTTTTTTTTTATTATAATTATTATTTTTTTTAAATGTTATGGTTTCAGTTTTAGTTAACTGTAATTATTCTGCAGTCTAAATTCTTACTTCATCCAAAAATTAAGATTCAGTCCCCTGAACTTCCTTCTGTGGAGCACAAAATAAGACGATTCACCAAATGTTCACGCTGCTCTTTCACATACAGTGAAAACGAACAGTGTGCAGGAAAAATGCAGTGTAAAAGTACCATAAAGTGTCTCTTTTTTGTGTTCCACCGAATGTCCTGTGGGTTTGGAGGAACATGAGGGTGAGAGACTAATGATTGATCAGGTCATGAAGGGTTTAAAGGTCTCTGTGCTGTGTTTCAGGTGGACGGTGTCTGGGCGTCCTCAGACAGATGGAGATCAGCGCCCGCTTCCGCTATTACTTCCAGCACCCCTGGTCTCGTCTGGTGGTGGCCTACCTGGTCACCTTCTTCAACTTCCTGGTCTTCGCCGAGGACCCGGTGTCACACAGCCAGACGCAAGCGCACATGATCGTGGTGGGAAACTGCTTCTCGTTCGTGGTGAATAAATATCCCGGAGGAGGATGGAACGTCCTCAAGGTCCTGATGTGGATCCTCGCCATCATCACGGGCCTCATCGCCGGCAAGTTCCTGTTCCATCGACGCCTGTTCGGTACGTCCAGGATTTTATTTTGATGATTTATTTATTTATTCTTTTCCTCATCTAGTGGCTCAGATGGATTATTTAATCTGAGACGAAGGACAGATCATTAAGATCATGTTTGCAGCACGTGACGTTTCTGACTTATGTGTCTAGTAAACTAGTATAGTATCCAACTTGATGTTTTATGATTTTATGGCCCCATAAGTCTAATGTAATGTTTTAAAATAGATATATTAGTTCATTTATTACAGGCCACCTATATATTTATATAAATATTTAATGTTATATTTGTGTGTGTGTGTATATATATATATATATATATATATATATATATATATATATATATATATATATATATATATATATATATATATATTAAATAAAGAAATATCGTCAGGTGTTGCTCGCTGTCATAAATACTGCAGGTGCATCAGACGATTCTGTGCTCATGGAGTTTATGAACAGAGAACGAGCGACACGTGATCATTATGTAAGAGCACAGCTGAAGACACCAAACTTTCATTTGATAATTATGCTGTAGTCTCAGACACATGCTCAGAAATGGCAAGATCTTTCTCAAAACCCACTCTGATCAGATTGATGATCAAACTGTGGTAGATTCAGATTTGTTGATTAACTTTATTCCACACTAAATTAAAGCCTAAATTAAATTAAAGCCTAAAGGAAATAAATGACATTAAAGGTCATAACTGTAACTCTAACTTTTTAATAAACATTCTAACTCTGTAAGAATAGGGACGTCTGCACTGCAATTATAATCATAACGACACAGAGGAACAATATCGTTGGAATCACTTTCCAAACTATTTTTTTTCCAGCTTATGAACGCTAAAAAATTTAAAGCCAATCTGAATCCTTCCAATTTTAAAAAGCTTGAGCATTTTTAAAATTAAAGATGACAAAACTGCAGCGCACGATTAAAATATTGTCCTTTGATATGGATGCTAATATAGTTATCGTTATAGTTATCTAGTTATCGTTATAACCTAATATAATCGTTATTGGTGTGAAGGCTAATATCGTTATTGTTATTGGTGTTAAAGGGATACTCCACCCCAAAATGAACATTTTGTCATTAATCACTTACCCCCATGTCGTTCCAAACCTGTAAAAGCTCCGCTCGTCTTCGGGACACACTTTAAGATATTTTGGATTGAAAACCGGTTTTTTTTACTTGAAATATAATAAATGTTAACTGAAATAAAATAAATTAAAAATTAAAATTAAACCAATTTTATTTCAACTAGTTACCATGCAAAAGGTCTCATGTTTTTTTTTTTTTTTTTGAAGTTGAAGTAGTTAAAATAACTCAAACTTGATAAAAACTATATATAAACATATTTTAGAACTAATAAAAATGAAAATAACACAATAAAATTACTAAAACTTTAACTAAAACTAAAATAGTGCATATAATTATGAAATAAAGTTAATCCTTCTATTAATTTAATGAAAAACATGATTATGATATTAAGTGCCACTTACATTGTTAAATTTTTTTTAAACATTTTTATTTTTATTTTGTAAAATTATAACTTTTATTCAGGAGGTATCTATCAGTGTTCTTTTAGTATAATTTTTTATTAATAGTTTAAATTAGTTCTTATTTTTATATTTGTTTTCATTTTAAATATGTACATAATAAATGCATATAATGTTAATAATATTTTTCATAGTTTGTTATTAATTATTTTTTAAGTACATAAAATTAAAGTAAATGACAATCCGAAATGCTGCACTGGCAGCTAGTTGAAATAGTTACTTTTAATACTTTTTATTTTATTTATAGCCTGTATTTTATTTTATTTCAAGTTTTGTTATGGTTTTAGTTTAACTACAACAAGCCTGATATGCATTAAATTTATCAAAATTGACAGTAAAGATATTTATAATGATACAAAATATTTCTATTTCAAGTAAACACTAGAGCAATGGAATTAAAATATATTAAACTGAAATAAAATGTTAAATTAAATATAAAATATATTTAAATTTAAAACAAAATTGCAAAGATATTTCACAGTATTAGCAGCAGGAGACACTTCTTTCAGAAACATTGAAAAATGTTACAACCCCAAACTGACAACGAACAATGATTCAGAATCAAAACTGAATCAAATGAACTTGATGCTTGTTGACAGTGGGTGATAAATGCTGTTCCATGAGGCTTCATAGACATCAAATTAAACCTCTTTATATAAACCAGCACTATATAACAAACCGGATCTCATCTCATGTGTTTGTAGACATCAGTAGATGGTAGCATTGAGTCAGTGAACAGATCTGATGCTCTGAAATCTGCTGGTTTAGATCTGCATATTGATATCGCATGTGATCTTAGTGTCTGTAAAACACCAACCCCAAAACTGTTTGTTATTACACTTCTGTGAATGTCAAAATATAACAGCAAGTGTCAGAAAGATGCACAACCACACTTTAGGATCAAAACCCTTAAAGTTTGCTGAATCAGTAGGTTGTCTGTAGTTTGTACATGAACTGCTACAGTCTTATTCGTCTACTAAAAATCACCAAAACACCAGAAGAGAGAAGATCCTGTAGCATTTGAAGCTCTTGATCACATTTACAGCATAAGAAGAGTGACTCAAGGGCACAGATACATATTTGAGGTGAATTAGGAAGGAGAATTGGGGAAATGTCTCTTGAGCTTTGGATATTAATGACCTTCATTCATCATGAAAAGCAGATATGTGAAACATAGTGCAGGAATCTGACCTGCTGAGTAAAGGCTCGGCCGCATATGTGTCTTCAAGGACTTTATAAGTGACATCTTAGAGGGATATTCTCTGCACACTGATTGTGATTGTGGTAGTATTTACATAAACTACAATTATATATAATTTTTTTTTTTTTATTTTTTTTTTTTTGAAAGAAGTCTCTTCTGCTCACCCAGGCTGCATTTATTTGATCAAAAATACAGTAAAAACAGTCAAAATTGTGAAATATTATTACAATTTAAAATAACAGTTTTCTATGTGAGTATCTGTTAAAATATAATTTATTTCTGTGATCAAATCTGAATTTTCAGCATCATCATCAGCGTCACATAATCCTTCAGCTAAAGTAAAGACATTCATAAAGTTACAAAAGATTTCTGTTTCTAATAAATGCTGTTCTTTTGAACTTTCTATTCATCTGTGAATCCTTAAAATTAAAATGCATCACAGTTTCCCACAAAAATATTGTGCAGCACAACTGTTTTTAACATTGATAATTATCAGAAATGTTTCTTGAGCAACAAATCAGCATATTAGAATTATTTCTGAAGATCATTTGACACTGAAGACTGGAGTGATGATGCTGAAAATACAGCTGTGCATCACAGAAATAAATTAAAGTTTTATATGCATTCACACAGAAAACATATATTTTCCATTTTAATAATATTTCTATTTTTTTTCCTGTATTTTTGATCAAATAAATGCAGCCTTGGTGAGCAGAAGAAACTTCTTTCCAAATCATCAAAAAACCCTAATTATTCCAGACTTTTCCATGCATGACAGGACAGAGAGAATCAGAAGCACCTGTACGCGTCTCCAGTCGAGTCTCGCACCCACACAGAAAATGAAATGCGCATCAGTCCTGATTAATCGATGTGACCGCCGTTTCTGTGGAAACCGCCTCTAGAGACCCAGCCGGGCTTTGTGCAGCCGCTGAACCCGTGCGCAAATCGCCTGTGATGAATGAGTTTTGTCCCAGTTTGATTCTACCGAGACCCGGTGGAGGTAGTTAGTTAAGAGCAGCACTGAGGCGGCCTACATTCACCCAGCGGGGCCACGGCCCCCGAGGGCCTCCCAACACTGTTTTTAGCACACATTATTTTTAATGTTTGTTGGATGGATGGAATGATTTTTATTAGCCAGATCAAAATTAGGGGCACCGATTCTGGCTTTTGTCGGCTGTGTTTATATCCGGATTGTTTCTAGGCCCTATAAGAGCACGCTTTAACCTTAAAACTCATCTTCTGGAGCGCAAACCAGCCACCTTTGGCCTGCTAATCTGCTGCTGTAAATGAGGAAGCACTGCAGTCATTATTTTTCCTGTTAACTGGTGCAGAGCTGCAGGTCTCTGGTGTTCATGCCTGGTTTCTCGGCTCGATCCGCAGCGCTGCAGTTTCCTCACACTGCGATAGTGAACACCAATCTGGACACAGACGTAGATAGACATGCAGAATGAAAGTTGAGGTGCTTAAAGACTCAAGAAAAAACTCTCTGAGGAAACAATTTTCACCTCGGAAGAACTAAAAAGACCCAAATGAGTCACTAGGCGTCATCCAGTGAGAGTCTAGTGCTATGAAATGAATGTGGAGCAGCTCAGAGTGTTTGATGAGAACTGCTTGAGTTCATATTGAGATCTCTGACTTTTGATTGCAGACTTTGGTGTCTTGAGCAGACAATGTTGAGATCTCTTCTAAAGCTCTAGAGGAGACACATGTGAGATTATTGAAACATCTGAGCAGCAGGTCTATGAATGTTTTTCCAACACTAGTAAAAGATGTGGATCCTGGAGCCATGTTATTTTATTATTATTTATTCATTTATTATGCACTATTATATTATTTATTAATATTTTGAATTAGCCTTTTTATATTAGTTTTCTTTTTATATTTTTATTTAAGTTTTAATAATTTTGTCATGTGCTTTAGTATTTTTTTATTGTATATATATCATCTTATTATTATTTATATACTATTACTGTATAGTATTTATTGATATTTTGATATAAGCCTTTATTTTTATATTTAATAATATATAAGTTTCAGTAATTTTATTATGTGCTTTTGTTTTTCAGCAATTATCTATTATTTTATTTGAGCTTTTTTGTTTTGTTTTTTTCAATTACCAAAAACAATTTTTATAGTTTTACCTTTAGTTAATTCTTCATAAACTTAAACTTATCCATTAACTGTCCCTATAATCAGAATGAAATAACTGGAGTTTTCCAAGACTGATGTTTTAGTCAAACAGTCCTTACTCGCTCTGCACCTGTGATGCTGATGGATAAAATCACCACATTAAAAAGTAAAAAGTAACTTAAACTACAGCGTCAGCATGTCTACAGTTTGCCAAATTCAGATTAAAATGCAATTCTCTCAACACGTCCAAATGAATAAACTTCACTACTGAACCTTGAATACAATTTACATATGAGCCCTAAGTTTTATTAAATATGAGCCAGTAAGTGTATGAACTATATCTGAGGAATATTTGTATAAAATGCAATTAAGATATTAGATAAAACATGTGATTTCTCAGTGATGTAAAAAATCTGTTGTGCATTAACTGAACTACAGCTTCAAGTCCCCAAAACATAAGTTCCAATGAATCAGTTTGTTTAAATGATTCAGTTAAATATTACTTGATTCATCAAGTACCTGTGCTGTATTTTCTGTCATCTTGGTAACAAAATAGTAAAATGCTGTTGTTCATTGCTATGTTTTTGAGTCCGTTGTATAAATTAGGATGTTTGATCAATTGTGAGATTTTTGAGAGGCTTTTCAGATTAGTGGAAAGAAAATATCCAAAATACATATTTAAGTGTTTATTTTATGACACTTTATCTATTTGCGTCTATACCTTTAAAGAGTTTTTTCTCCACTTCAGCAGCACTTACAAACACCAAACTTAGCAATTTTATTCATATCTATATTCTGAAGCTTTTTACTGAAGGGTTTGTTCATATGATTCCCACTGGTTTTATTATTGCACGTTATCCATTTGTGTCTGTAGATTTCAATTACAACACATATTTTTAAAGACTCTAAATTAGTTTGTTTCTCCACTTCAGCAGCACTTACATACATCAAAACTTAGAGTTATATTCCTCTCTATATTCTGAAAGTTTTTACTGAAGGATTTGTTCATAAATCATTCACACTGATTTATACAACATTTAATTCCTAAAAAACATGGTGAAAATTAATATTTTTCTGGCTGTTGACAGTATTTATAAAGTGATGAAAATAGATATCAAAAATCCCCTCTGTAAAAACCTTTAATATATCAACAAAATGAAAGAAAATTTTGAACCAGCCTTTTTCCAATGTTCAGATGTATTTTCTGGAAATGTGTGCAAATTAGTGCATATTTAATAAGATTGTGCCTCATTAGTGCATTTTAAACTTAGCATTTCAGAAAATGTTAATACAAGAAATGTTTACAGTTCTAAATAAGCTAGGGAGGTATGGTTATATAGTTTGGTTATTTTTACCCTGTTCACCTGTGCTTTCTTGCCTTAATTAGCTTTTAATGTAAATCTTTTATTCAGGTTTAATATTGTCAACCTAACTGTTTTATGCATGATATCCTTTGATAGGCACTGAAGTGATATATATCCTCAGTATCATTGTTAGGAGCTTATAGTGTCACAAACCACCCTTTTCAGAGCAGCTTGTATATAGTTGCACTAGTTTAAATGTTTTGAGAACTGCAGCTTCTGAGTCGCTTCACTAGCACTGCTGTCATGTGTTGGTGTGCTGGTGTGGTGTAGATCAATTTGTGTTGGTGTTTTCCAGTTTGCCGTTCAGGGTGATTGACGTAAAGAGGAATTGTATTGACAGACCGAAACGTCTGCTCAGAAAATACGCCGTATCATCAGTCAAAGTGTGTGTTTGTGTGAGTGTGTGTGTGTTTTATAACATCAGAGGTGTTTCTCAGACTGAACCTGTGCTGCTCCAGCAGTGTGTGATGGCGTCCACCAGAGGGTGGCATCTATCAGGACACAAGACTCATGTGCTCTGATGCCTCAAGTGCTGCTGGGAAGGCCCTACTTTTGAGTGATTATGAGGCTATTCTACTGAGAATCAAATGGACTTGTTAGGATTTTTAAAAAATTATTATTTATATTTCGTTACATTGCAAAAAATAATGTTCTTCCTCAGTATTTTGGTCTTGTTTTCCAGTACAAATATTTAAGCGTTCATAAATTACGAGACATGTACTTGGGATGCAAAATGACTAAACTATTAAGATCATCCCTGTTTCCTGAAAAGTTGATCAAAATGAAGTGAGTTAATCTGCCAATGGGGTCTGAAAATAATCTAGTTTTCCCTTTGAAGTAAATTTATTTTTCTCACCCCATTGGCAGATATTTGTTTCTGTTTTAAGCAAAAAAAAAATGTTGATTTTTTTTTTTTTCCAGAAAACAAGACTTAATATATTAAGTCCTTCTGACTCTAAAGTAGACGAATTTTGATTGAAGAATTGTTATGGAAACCAAGACAAAAATACTAAGTAAGAGAATCAAGTTTTTTGCAGTGTAGTACATTCCCAAATATTTTGTCAATAAAATACTTACTTGAAGAACCCCTGTAATTTTCAGTAAAAGGTAGGGTAGATGATTTGTTTCAAAGATATTTTTTGCTGGTTCATATCCTGGTAGCAGTGGTTTAAATGTATTCATTTGTATTTATATCATCTGTGGAAAGTCTAGGAAATGGAAGCCCGTTTTCGCCACTGAATAAAAAATAAAAAGGTAATTGCGACTTTTTACCTCACAATTCTGACTTTTTTTTTCTCAGAATTGCATGATACAAACTCGCAATTGCGAGACATAAAGTCGCAATTCTGAGAAATAAAGTCAGCATTGCAAGATACAAACTCACAATTCAGACTTTTTTTCTCAGAATTGCAAGGTTTTATCTGTCAATTCTGACATACTGTATATGCCCCCCCCCCCCCCCCAAAAAAACTGCAATTGCGAGTTAATATCACGCAATTCTGACTTTATAACTCGCAACTGAGAGTTTTATCATGCAATTCAGTGAAAAAAACTCAGAATTGTGAGATAAAAAGTCACAATAACCTTTTTTTTTTAATTTAGTGGCGGAAACGAGCTTCCATAGTAGGACCATAAAATGTCTGTCCAAATATATTCCTCCATCCAAGGGCTACGATAGGCTGTCCTACCTGCCTGTCAACATATTTACTTGCATACCTCAGTGCTCCCTGTTCACACAAACATTATACATCATCAGCACATTGCATTAAGCTTTTGCAGAGCCAGTGAGAATGGAGGCGTTTTATTGATATATCATGCACTCTGCACTGTAGTTTTCTGAGCGGTGACTGAGACATGAGGTAATCTGACAGCGCTGCATTCATCTCTCATTGTACCGCGGGTTAGCCTCTGCTCTGCCTGTGTGTGGTCATGTGTTTTGGAGGAGGCGTGGCTTTGGAGAGTGATTTGCAGGGAGAGTGGGATCTTATGCTTTTAAAGCTACCTTGCTATTGCTAACCTCTTCGAAATCCCCTACCCTGCCTTTAATTTTTCAATAATTTAACAACGTCAAAAATGGTCACATGACATGCAGGTAAGCATAAAATATTTAATGTTTATTTAGATGTTTTTTTAGGGCTGCAAAATAATTAGACATGATTAATTGATTCAAAATAAAAGTTTATGTTTACATGATATATGTGTGTGTGTGTGTGTGTGTGTGTGTGTGTGTTGTGTGTGTGTGCTCTGTGTATTTATTATGCATATATAAATACACACACATATATGTATATATTTAAAAAAAGTAAGCATAAAATATTTAATGTTTATTTAGATTTTTTTAGGGCTGCTATATATATAGAAAATATTTTATATATAAATCTAACATATTATTCCTTAATATGCAGTAAATATGTATGTGTGTGTATTTAGATATATACATAATAAATATACACACTCAGTACACACATAGTATGTAAACATAAACTTTTATTTTGAACTGATTAATCGCGACTAATCGTTTTGCAGCCCTATTTTTTTTACTTCAAGATAATAATTAGTGATTATTAAAATCTGTATAGACATTAAAAAACGATATAAATAAAAAAAGCACAGCAAAATTATTAAAACTTTACTAAAATGGAACTGGAATATAATATAAAACGAATTCAAAATATTATTCAAAAAAACCTATAATAGTATCTCAATGAAATAACACTGATGTGAATAAAGTGTTGCGTTCCCAAATGCACATTAAACACCCAGTTCATGAGTATCAGCATCAGCTCTGAAAACACACTATTATAATGAACCACTGCACTTGTGCAGAGAAATGAAGAGCAGAAGATGCACCTCAGGTGTTTGATTGATATTTGATCTGTGTTTTATTGTTCTCATAGCACCACAGAGAATGATTCGGTTGCACAAACTCATCACCTCATAAACCGCCAAAAGCAGTCAGACTTTATTTCCTGTCTTTATCAACCTCAACTGACTAAATGCAGATGAACTTAATGTACAGTGAACGTACTTACGATCAATACTGTATGGCTTTTGTCATTATTCTTTAATTGGTGTCTCATTCTGGGTTTAAAATCGTACAGTTTCCCACTAATCTGTCGGTCTGATCAAATAATACATCAAAAAGTTACATACTGCACTTTGTTTATAGCTTTTTTGCAAATATAGTGGCTCATTCAGGTGTTCCATACTTACAGAAAATACTGTGTACAGAATACATGTATGTCTCAGAGTATATGGTAGCCAGTGTGCAAATGGTCCACGTTTAGTCCTGGAACTCTGTCTGTAGTTGTATTGAGTTTCAGAATGATTGTTTGTTACTGTGTGTCTTTATGACCTGAGAAACCTCCCTCAGTAGTGTGCAAGGTTGTCAGTAATCATCTGGTATTGTGCTGTGAGAAGCTGTAGTTGAATACATGCTGATGGACAGTGAGGGACACACAGAGTCTCACATCAATAGAAGCCTGGATTTATCCTGATGAATTAATCAATTCACCCACCCCTGATTCAGTGAACCACTGCATACTACACACTAAAGACTGCATATGTACAATGCACACTACACACTACATTATATTCTACACACTACATACTTCATTCTACACAGTATTTATCAACACTAATTTATTCTGTAATCTACACGCTGTACACACTACAAACAGCACACTACATACTACATATATTATTCTACACACATTTATGAATGCTAACTTATTCTGCAGTCCACATGCTGTACACATTACATGCACTACATACTGCATGCTAAATACTACATACATCATTCTACACAGCATTTATGAACTCTAACTCATTCTGTTTTAAAAGCTACATTCTATATGCTATAAAAAACACATTAAATACTGCACACTATATTCTACATACTGCAAAATACACACAATATATTATATTCTACATACTACGTACTTCATTCTATACACTTTTTTCTGAACTCGTAACATATTCTGCAATCTACATGCACTACATACATTGCACATTATAATCAAAACACTAACAAACACACTACATACTACATATTTTCTACACCATTCATGAGTACAAAGTTATTCTGCAATCTACATGCTGTACACTACGAACTGCACATTAGACTCTATATACTAGAAAATGCTCTACACTGCATATTGCTCACTACATTATATTCTGCATGCTGCACACTACATGCTACATACTTCATTCTACACACTATTTATGAATACTAACATATTCTGCAATCTTCACGCTTCACAATACACATTGTACATTACACTCTATAGACTATAGAAATCACACTACATACTGTAAACTACATTCTATACTAGATAGTGCATGTAACATACTACACATCATTTATGAACATGAACATCTTAATCTACATGCTGTACACTACACACTGCAGATTAAACTGTACACAATAGAAAATACTCCACACTACATACTGCTCACTGCATACTTTATTCTTCACACCATTTATGAATTCTAACATATTTTACAATCTACATGATGTACATTAGACACTACATTATATTCTACATACTGCATATTACATACTTCATCCTACAAACCATTTGTGAACACTAACTTATTACTAATACTAACATATTCTGCAGTCTACATGCTGCACACTACACACTGCAGATTACACTTGATACTCTATAAAAACTACATACTGCATGCATTATAAAACTTAATGCACACTACATACTTCATTCTACACATCATTTATGAACACCCACTTACTGTACAATCTACATATTGCACACTAGATTAAACACTCTATAAACTATATAAAACACACACAAAAAAATCATTCTAAATACGTCACTACATACTTAATTCTTCTTATGAACACTGCATTCTACAGTGTACACTAAACACTGCAGATTACACTTAGTACACTAAAGAAAACACACTCCACACACACACTACATACTGCATACTACATTAAATAAGTGTTCAGAATATGAGCTCATAAATAATTATCATAAAACGCTTCTCCAAAGGACACGTTTTCCTTATGTCAGGGAATAAAATATGAAGTGCGTCATAAATCATCTCGCGCGTTCGTCCCAGGTTGCGAGATCTTGTCAGCACTTTACAGCAGTTTTATCACTCAACGTCATGGTTTCCATAGAGACAGACGGTTAGTTAAAATGCTAAAGAGGTTAAGCAGAAGGGTTGAGTTGAGAACGTGGGCCAAATGAGGCGTGTTTGATGCTGATGGATCCTCGTGGGGGTTTCGCGTGGCTAATATGTTGTTTCAGAGGTTAATCACAACGCCGATGCTGGAGAATCCGTCTGAACTCGGTTAATGTCCGTGATGTGACCCGTCATGCTGCGTTTCTGATTGGCATGAATATGTAGACATTACCTTCAGAAAATCAGAAACATCCAGCAGACATCATCCCCATTTCAGTCTGAGCGTCTCATTGCAAATGAAGGCATTCAGAAGCGTTTGTGAGGCCTTGCGCTGAACGTCTCTATAAAGCAGAAGTGTTTATCTGACTGTTCGCCGTGACGGGTTGGACACATTTCAAACGTCTCTCTGGGTTTGCGCTCATATCGCAGCTCATATCTTCAGAGAAATCTCAAGTCCATCTCCATTTCCTCGATGTCAGCTGATGCTGCTGTGATAAAAGTGCTTGTACAGTTTGTTCTTTGTGAATGCACTTTAAATCCTTGCAATATTTTAAAGTGGAAAAAGAGGATTTTGGAGAAGTATGCATTGTTTTGCCATTATTTGTCAATAAATAACTATATTGTCTTGCATACACTATGCTGCATACTACATACGGAAGTGTTCACACCATTTAGCACCATATAAATATCACAACACAACTACATGGGTTATTTTATTACTCGGGGTTCAATTCACATCAAAATGGCTTGGTTTCAGTTTATAACCTGTAATGTTTTTCATAAGTGTACGGTAGTTGGCAAGCTTAAATATTAAAGACCCTTTTGGTATTACAAGGGAAGGATATTTTTCTTGGTGAAACCGTAATCTATGTTATGGACATGTATGTACAGTGATTGTTTTAAAAGAATTTTAAGAATCATATTTTTGCAGGTATCATTGTGATGTTCTCAGCACAGTCAAGAAAGGAATTTTTAATCATTATTCTGCCTTTTTAATAATAGATTTTAGTAGATGTTATGCAAAACTCCAGTCTGTGTGAATATTAAATATACCCTGAAAAGATAAGAGAACCAGCATTCTAGTTATTTCAAATGTTAAAAAAGAGACAGTTTCTCCATGTTGACTGCTGATTTTGATAATTTCAGTCACATTATTTCCTTGATCAGGTTAACTTCAAATTTGAATATATTAAAATCATAAAAATATTGCAACCCATGAACCAAACATAGCTGATAGCAAATGAATATATGCATTGACAATCAATGAAATGGAAGAATTGAATATATGAATTATTGAAGAAAGAAAGAGGATACTTACACTATATTTTGTTTAAAATCTACACAAGAAAATTACTAAATGATTCTTATCATATGGTGTTGTAATAATTCTAATTACTGCGTTTAGCTAACTGACTGCTTGTTTTTTATATTGTTTGTATTTGATTTTTTTTTTGTTTTGTTTGATTAGTTTGTTTTTATTTGTTTGTAGGTTTGTTTGGAAAAAAGTGTCTACTAAATTACTAAATGTAAATGCAAATGTAAATTTATGAACACTTATTCTGCATTCTACATGCTGTACACACTGTATACACTTCATACTGCACACTACATAGTACATTTTACACACCATTTATGAAAACTCATTCTGCAGTCTACATGCTGTGCATTCTACATTCTGCATACTACATACTACATAGTACATTCTACACACCATTTGTGAACACTTATTCTTCAGTCTACATGCTATGAATACTGCATACTGCACACTACATACTACATACTACATAGTACATTCTTCACACCTTTTATGAACACTTATTCTTCAGTCTACATGCTGTGCATACTGCATACTGCATACTACATACTGAATACTACATAGTACATTCTACACACCATTTATGAACACTTATTCTGCAGTCTACATGCTGTGCATACTGCATACTGAATACTATATACTGAATACTACATAGCAAATTCTACACACCATTTATGAACATTTATTCTGCAGTCTACATGCTATGAATACTGCATACTGCACACTACATACTACATAGCACATTCTACACATCATTTGTGAACACTTATTCTGCAGTCTACATGCTGTGCATACTGCATACACTACATACTGCACACTACATACGACATACTACATTCTACACACCTTTTGTGAACACTTATTCTGCAGTCTACATGCTGTGCATACTGCATACTGCACACTGCATACTACATAGTACATTCTACACACCATTTATGTACACTAACTTATTCTGTAATTTACATGCATTTCTTCCAGCATTCTGCAGTTAATTCAGCCTGAAAAACAAAATGTTTTCTTTTAATAAACATTTACTTGCCTTTGTTAATTGCAGCACTGAGAACCTGACTGATGCGTTTTGAGTAACTGCACTAAATTGCAATTTTCCATTGCATATGCAAGTTGCTCCTTAATGAGTTTTTAATTAGCTTGTTTCTATATGTTTTCCAGTAAAAGTGTCTAAAAAAAACTAGATAAATTTACTTGAGAAGCAGCAATAATATTTTAGAATGAGAGTATTTTGTCTTACTGCACTGGCACTGATTTCTTTCTTTTCTTTTTTTTTTAATTTGTTTATAATAAAAACTACTTGGGATCTAATGCAAATGAATTTAGTTTTGTATTGTTTTTTTTTATTTTAATTTAAAAAAACAACAGAACAATACTCATTACAAATATGTTTTTTTTTTTTTTTTTTTGCAGTTTTCCATTAATTTGCATACTTTCTGGCATTTATTGGCAGGTTGCATGCAGAATGTCATGTAGCTTTTCAATCCCGCCTGACAGCATTTTTTTTTTGTGTGCAGCGTATTGCAGTGTTTAGAAATTTGTGCTGGAAAACAAGACAAAAATACGCCATGCATTAAATGTGTGCATGTGTGCCTGCTAATGTAAATGCCAAGGCTGTCTCATCCAGGAATTACTATGGTAACATTCATTGGTAATTAGAGGAAGCTGCTAAAGGAATAATTACAGCGACTTATTCTTGGGGCTGCTGTTAGTTAAAGTGAGTTTGACAGGGTTAGCGGGACAGATGGAAATGTTTAGCTCTAATGAGCAGGACGCTTCCTCTCATTGCCACAATATGCGTAATATATTACTGCTGATTCAGGCCGGTGCGGTCGGCCGGTCTGTGGCCCCGAGCGCGGATCTAAAGGAGAGATGAATCGCTCGGTGCCGGATCACTGACAGGAGAGTGTCAGTATCTGGGAAAGAAGCTCACAAGCTGTAAAGAGGCTGAAAAATGAACCATCAGCTGCTAAACAAACACACTAGTGCTAGAAAAACAAACTGTGAGGTGCTAAAACTCTCTCTCTCTCAGTGTGTGTGAGAGAGAGAGACTTGGATATTTTCATTTAGCAGAACTACTTTTTTACTGACTCCAAATGAGATTTTTCTGTCTGGCCGAGACATGATGCAACTTTCAGAAAGCTTTGTGAATAAATAATTCACTTTGAGGGAGTTTTCCTGATAATTCACTGATAACTGAACGAACTGAATCTTTACGGAAATGATTGAAGCATCTTAAAGACAGGCCAGCTTCATTTCTGATGGAGAGCGCACAAATGGGAACGCAGATGTGAAGATTATAGGTCGTGAATGATTAAGGAATCAAAATGCCCTTGATCTCATCCGGTTCAGTGTATTATGAAACATACTGTAACTTTCACAGGGCAGAAAAACAAAAAGCATTTGTTGAAATTACAAAGAAGATCATCCCAGAATGCATTGCAATAAGATGATGGATTATAATAATAAATGTTTATTATTTGTGTATCTTTTTATGTTTATTAGAGTATTGTGTTGTTATCATCTCAATATGCTTATAGATAACACTGCAATATTAGTTTCTGTCTCATTATTTTTGTTGTTTTCCTGTACAAATATCTGAACATTCTTACATAAAGATATTAAGACTTATTTTTGATGCATTTTTTTCATAAAACAAGTAAGTTGTTTAAAAGAAGAACAAATGTCTGTCAATGGGGATAGAAAAATAAACTTTATTCACTGGGAAAACATTTTTATTATTATTGTATAGAAAACAAGACTTTATATCTAAAGTCATTTTGCTCCTCAATCTGATTTAAGTATGTTTATGTGTTTTACTGGAATGCAAGACAAACATACTGAGAAAAATGTGTTTACTTCCAGTGGAGTCAGAAAAATAAATTGAATTTGAGTTTTTCTGACCCAATTTGGAGATTTTAGTTCTTTAAAAAAAATCACTTAATTTTGATATTTAATGTTATAGTAATTTGTCTCCTTAAAATATATCTTAATTAAAGAATTCTTAATGAATATTCTGATATTTCATGGAAGAACATGACATAAATACTAAGAAACATTAAGTGAGTTCATACTTTTACAATATCTTTCAGTTGTTTCAGAAAAAAATAACATTAATTCAATGGGAAACGGTTTTATTTTTCTGATCTCATTGGCAAATATGTTTCATGTTTTAAACCTAAACTGATTTCATTTTGAGATAAATTTCTGATGTAATTTTGCTTCTCCAGTAAATGTTTCCTGATTTACGAATGCTTGGATATTTGTGCTGGAAATCAAGACAGATATACTGAGTAAGAAACAAATCTCCACTTAGTTGCTGCCTATGTAGTGTGCTCCAAATCTCAGTTAAGATGCTCCCTATGTAGGGTGTACACACCAAGGCAGCTGACTATAGGTTTCAGGCCTTTAGCTTAGTTAAAATGCTCCACGCGTGTGTAATGATCAGACTCGGCCCGTGTAAGTGCTACTGACACTGTCTTTAACTTTAGTCGTCTTTAATCACTTTAAACAGACACTCGAAAGCCGTGAAACCTTCCTCTCCACTCGCAGGACCGAGATCACCTCCGTGACAGACGCTGAAGGGCGCGATTAAGCATTCAGAGCGGCTTCCCCGACATCTGAATCAATCTCACGCTCTGAAAGAGAGCCAGAGACAAAGAAAGATGTTCCCTACTGTCGTTTGATCCTTCAGGTGAAGGGAAATAATGGAAATCTCCTCGCAGGTCATGAATAACGCCGCTCTAATGATGTAGGCCTCTTCATGAAACCAAAACAGCAGTTCTGAGGATCGATTGCTGCTGAGGAAAACACAAAAGCGCAGGCTTTCGACGGGTTCATTGGGTCTGTGAGGCAAAACCTGGCGCTCGACGTGTGGACAGACGGTTTAATCAGCAGAAATTACAGGTTGCAGAGATGATTAGTTGTATGGAGCTTTCCAGGTGCTAATTATCATGTCTGGATCAGTGAAGGTCGTGCCGATACGGACAGAAAATGTGTTTCTGCGGGGTTACTGTTGTTAACTAAAACTATCAGAAACATTTTTGCTAAAAGGCATGAAGCTAACCTAAAATATAAATATTTGATTGAAAACGTAATGAAAATTAGATTTCAGTTGGCCCTTCTTTCTCTATATTCTTCTATTTTCTCATTGTTTTTATTTATGTATACATACATTTATATGTCATCTGTGATATTTGCAACATATCCAAACATGAATCTCTTGACTGTGTTGTTTGAATACATTAACATAATTTGTGAATTCTTCTAGTTAATATGAGGTATTTCACTGTTTTAGCTTTTTGAGAGGAAAAGTCATTGTTGTGTATTTATTTATTTATTTATTTATTTATTTAAGCTTTAGTTAGTTATTTTAGTGCATCAAGTCAAACAGAATTAAAATGAGAACTGTTTTTTTGATTGAATTAAAAATATATATATATATTTAACAAAAATATTTTTTAATCATTTTAATTTTAGTTAACAATAAGAACCCTGACTGAAGTTTTCGAAAGTGCAATTATTCTATAAGATATTCAATCATAGTGATTAATAATCGTGATTAGAATTTTTGGGCAGAATAATCTTGATTATTGGTTTAACCTTTATCGTGCAGCCCTAATATACTGAAAAAAAAATATTTTAAGGTAAGTGGTTGCAATCAATTTATTTTAGCTACATTTAAATAAACTAATTTAGTTGACTAACTTTTAACATTATTATTATTATTTTTAATGTAGTTAAAATAAATTGTTTGCAACCACTTACCTTCAGTTAGTATAATTATTGTCAGTGTATATATATTTATTGTGTGTTGTCATTACATGATGCAGTTGTTATTAATTTTCCTGCCTTTACAATGTTTTAGGCAATGTACGATTGTTTTTGTGTTGTCATGTGTTGAAAGAAAGAAATATTGGCTGAATGGTTGAAAACTAAAGTTAAAATTAAAATAAATTAAGCTTAAATAATAATATTTTAAAAGAACAAAAACTAATACAATTTCTAAAAATACAAACTGAAATTATAGAAATAAAAGCTTATTCAAAAACATAATAATGTATAAGTATATTAAAATGTAGTGGTATGTGTCTTTGATCGCATACACATCATCATGACCTTGTTATGTGTCAAGCAGTACTCTTATTTGTTTAAATGTTAATGTGGTTTCTCCTCGGTGTCTCAGGTCGTCTCCTGCGTCTGAAGATGTTTCGTGAGGACCACGGCTCTTGGATGACCATGTTTTTCACCACCATTCTCTCGCTCTTCATCTTCTCTCACATCTATAACCTCATTCTGCTCATGAGTGGACGGATGGGGTAAGAGATATCTTGTCTTTAATTGCAAAATTTCATTCCCTCCTCTCAGTTTTTCTGATTAGGGATGGCCGTTGTAAGGAGTTTAACGATTTCTGTCTCTTTAATTCCATTAATGATTCTTTTATTCTTTTTAGAAAGTCTCAGTAATTGGTCGTAACTATTAGATGATAGTAAATGAGTCCAGAACAGAGGTTCAAATCTTTGAGTGTGTTTGGGGCTGAATCATGATGCTTTTTGAGTGATTCAGTTGAACAAATGTATTTGTTCATAATTCATTCAGTTTTTTTTGGGTTATTCATTAAAAAGAACCAACTAAAAGAACTGAATCAGACTACACTGATCGTTCTGTATGTTTATTGTGTGCAGAAATGCAACAGAAGGAAGATCATTTAATGCAGTTGTGTGGTTCAGTAAACTGATTGATTCGAATGGATGACTCAGGGATTCAAATCTATTGAGTGCATCTGATTCTTTTTGATCAAACCAGCTCATGAGATGCATTTGTTAGTAAATCAGACTACATAATAATCATAGAGCTCAAGATTGATTTGAGAGTATTTTTTAAAAAGATTCATTATAAAGAACCAGCTAAAAGAATCATTTCTGAACCAGACTACATTTATCGTTCTGTATGTTTGTTGTTGTGTGCAGAAATGCAACAGAAAGATGTTTATTTATTGTGATTGTATGGTTTAGTAGTATGCAGTACTGCTGATTGATTTAAACAGATGACTCAGGGATTCAAATCTTTTGAGTGTGTTTGAGTCTGATTTATGACTCTTTGAGTGATTCAGTTAAACGAACCAGCTCATGAGATTTATTTGTTTGTAAAACAGGAGGGACTTTTGAAATAGATTAATCAAAAAGTAGCATCTTAAAGAATCATTACTGAATCAGACTGCATTGATTGTTCTGTTTGTTGTTCCGTGCAGAAATGCAACAGAGAGATATTTATCATTTTTGTATGATTTTACTCAAAAATGTCATTGCACTTCAGTTCTGCACAAGAATGGCTCTCTATTCTCTACTGAGGGATTGATTTGACCAGCCGTGCATGAATCCTATAAGCTTTAAGTGCATTTAAGCACTGACCCGAGAATCTGCTTTACATTATCTGAGGACGTATGATCTCAGATCAGCACATGTGCAGACAGTCAAGCATGGCGCCGCTTCAATTGTATGCGGTAAGATGGATGCCTCACTTACGGTTCGATTCGCCATCTAATGTTGAGCTCTGCGCACAGCCGATGCTTTCACATTACAGTCCGCCGTTTGGAGAATGGCTGCACCATTTTTCAGTGAGATTGAATGTTGAGCGATCGTGTCCCCATACGTCTTCTCAAGGTTAAACGCGGTCAGCATGGCAGTCCTGCCGATTGTTCCTGGCCATAAAAGCACCATCAGAACGAATGTTTGTGAGCGCAGGTAGAACTGATCAAAGACTAGTTTGATACATTTGTGAGTGCGAGAAAGCTTTGTTGTTTTATTAAATCATCAGAACTTTGATGAACAAAGATATGAAGAGTGCAGATGGGCATTATTCTCAGACCTTTCCATCGCCGCTGTAATGATGACTGAGGCTGAAGTGACTTGAAATGTCTCTGAGCAACTTTTAGCAATATCTTCTAACTAGATCATAAAAGATTTCATCCAAAGCTGCATAATCTGGGTTTTCATGAGCAGAATACTAAATCTGCCAACCTTCACAGAACAGACACTCAATGTCTAAACAGATGCTCTCTCTTCCCAAACCTAGTGAGCTGCCTTGCTGTCTACTACCTACATAGGCAGCTGTTTCCTGAGGCAGCATTATAACTAGAACAGAACTTCACGAGTTACTGATTTGGAACATTTGAGTGTCATACAAGTACTGCTCAGAATCAACTCACAATTTACTCACAATATGTGTACATATCTTTTGTATCTGTACATATATGTATGTATATATATATATATGTATATGTACTGTTTATATAATTATTTTTATTTTAAATTATTACAAATACTGTATATTAAAGCTATAAAATTTAGCTTAATTATTTATTTATTGTATTTTTGAATAAATATAATTTGTAAGTGTTTTACTGATTTAATACTTATACTATTATTAATTGTATTTTTTAATGCTATATATATATATATATATTAGTGCTGTCAAATGATTAATTGTATTCAAATAAAAAAGTTTTAAAAAATTAAATACAAAATACAAGTTTTTGTTTATGTAATATATATGTGTGTGTGTTTACTGTGTGTATTTATTATGTGTATATAAATACACACAGATACAGTATATATTTTGAAAATATTTACATGTTTGAATATATATAACTTATATAAATATATACAAATATAAAATAGTTTTATTAAAAATATACATGCATGTGTTTGTATTTATATATACATAAATAAATATACACAGTACACATACATATATTATGTAAACAAAAACTTATTTTGGATGCGATTAATCATTTGACAGCACTAATATATGTGTGTGTGTGTGTGTGTGTGTGTAATATGAAATATCAAATTTAATAGTTTTGTAATTCAGCGTCATTTTAACCCTATAAAGCCTGATTGATTTACATTATGTGTAAATATTGTTTGTTTATGCATATGTATCTATCTATGTATATTTATTATTTATATGTTTATTTTTAATTTACATTATTGCAAATATTTTATATTAAAACTAAGTTAAATTTAGCTTCAGAAAATCTCTAAACCTATTTATTTATTGTTAGAATATGAAGGAAAAAACAGCTCAGTTTTATTCAGAGACTCAACCTGATTTAAAATATGCAATTTGGTGCAGATAATGATATTTATGGTCAGAAAGTCAGATTAAATTCTGACGCTTGTAATGTAAATGAATGAGATCTTTCTAACAGTAGAGCAGATACTGTCATAAAACGATCTAAATATGAGTCTGTGCTCTATATCTGCAGTAATGTGTGTCAGTAAGATGAGATGTAAATGCTCCAAACATATAATGCAGTGATTGAGAGATGAAGAAATAAAGGCTCCTCAGAAGATGTGAGATGTTCTGGAGGCTTGTGAAGATCATTCCTCCGCTGAGGAACAGTGAAAGTAAAGCTTCTGGAAACAAACGCTCCTCAAAAGATCCTGATGATCAGATTTGAGACTCTAAAACATGATTGATGGAGAATCAAGTAAAGCTGAGCTGCTTCAGTCCAGTAAGAGTTCATCTGGAGATATTACTGCAGTTATTCTGACCTTTTCTTGATCAAAATCACTCAAGATCTGACACCAGAAGCACACGATTAGAAGCTGGACATTTGTACAAATACACTAAAAGCGCTTTGACTGGATAAAAACCTATACACTATCAATCAGATGACTGAAGACACGACAGCAAAGTTTGATCATTTGGAGCCTCAGAAATGTATTTGAAGGGTTGCTGGTGTTTGTGGATAGGTGGCGCTGTTGTACAGCACACGAGCTCTGTTTTCGGCTCTGTCAGGAGAAATGATTGTTTACACCTGTGAGGCACATACAGTGCTGCTGGATCTGATGCTCTCACTGTCGCTCTCTGATTTACTCTCAGAATAAACATCAGATTAATGCTGGAAAAACATCTGTAGTGTCTTGAGACGTTTACGTTCAGCATCTCTCCTTCAGTGCTTTACCATGGTAACTGCTGCAGTTACTACGGTTATTGTGATCTTGGTTGAGTGAAATACTATTTTTAATATCTGGGGAATATTAACATGTTGTTTGACACACGTACAGTGTGTCCTGTTGTGTTTCTGGATGTTGTTTTTATCTGCTTATGTTCATGTTGAAATGTTATATTTTATCCCTAATCAAAAAAAAAAAAAATGATAAGGAACTTTTTCGTGACATTTCTACCCATTGTTTTGTCATTCTTTTTATATTCTCTTCTTTGTTTTGCTGTAGTGAAAATCATTCTGTCAGTCATTATTTTTTCTCTCAAATCAGCAGAAATTTTGTTCAGTACAACAAATGCTACCACATTCATCTTCGGCTTTATTATTTTAATAAAGTATAAATTAAATGTAAAGTTTGTCATTACTTTTTCATTTTTCACATTATGTTAATGAGATCTGGAGGTGTGTGTGTGTGTGTGTGTGTGTGTGTGTGTGTGTGTGTGTGTGTGTGTGTGTGTGTGTGTGTGTGTGTGTGTGTGTGTGTGTGTAAATATATGCATAAACAAAGAAAACCTTCTCAGCATCTGTAGCCTCTCGTCTTTCTCATTGATATTCTTTTATTCTCTGCAACACACACACACACACACACACACACACACAATAACACCCGCTCAAACCCCCACATCAAACACTCCTAACAACCAGTTCTGCTTCCTCCCCCTTCACACACACTCACACACACACACACACACACACACACACACACACACACACACTGAACAGCTCTCCAGCGGCCGCTCAATGCGCTTGTGATTGAAATGAACATCATAAACACTCTCATTCTCTCTCTGCAGGTTATAAAAACGTTGATAGTCTGACAGATTTCATAGGGAATGAAACAGTATTTTTATAAATGACATCATCGCTCCTTTATGACATCATATTCGCCTTTTTCAAATCATTACGGCATCATTACTGCATCTAGAGCCCAAGACACTGATGATGATGATGATGATCTTCGTTCTCAGCTCAGTGTGTGTTGTGGGGTTGGGGCTGTGATGTGGGCGGAGCTGTGAGAGGGGGCGGAGTCAGCACTCAGCCGCTTTAACTCGTCAGTGCTCGAGGCGTCCGTTCCAGGCATACATCATGTGCTAATTAAGCAGCGTTATTTAATTAAGACTGCAGCGTGCATGCAGATCGCATTACTCACGGCCAATTAGGACATGCTCAGACACACTCACTCTCATCTCCAAAACAGCACTGCAGACAGTGAGTCCCACAATGTATTGCTGCAACAGTCATCCCAGTTTTACTGTAAACACTTCATTAATGTAAGAGCAGATGTGGCCATTTGTTACTTGAATTTTGCTTCATTCTTTTATTTTTTACTGTAGATGAGTTATATATGCATCTATTGTGCTTTATATATAAATGCATAAAATTATATATCCCATTTTATATTATATATTACTTAAGCATATATAACTTATGCTTTATATATGTGTAATATATATATATATATATATACACACACACACACTTTTTGTAAGCGACTAAATAAAATTCTAATATATATATATATATATATATATATATAATTTTATTATGTATTTATTTGCGTGTGTACCTGTAAAATACAGCCTGTCATTTAGTTTTATTTTCTAAAATGGTATTTATTATCATATTATTGTAATTTATTATCAATTTTGTAGCACAAAGTGTTTTATCCTTTACTTCTCTTTGTTATTTCTCCAGTTTTACCTACAGTGGCTAATGAACCAAAATTCTTACTTACGCGTTGCAAAATAAGATAAGGTGGACATCTTCAGTGGCCTATAAAAGTAAATCTCTATTTTATCTGTCTATATTTATGTGTCTCTGTTTCAATCCACCACTTGCAGATGGACTAACCGGGCTGTAACGGAGCTGCGGTCGCCTGTAATTGAAAACGCCGTGTGCACACACACACACACACACACACACACACACACTCTGAAGCATCCTGTTTGGCTCCTGGGATAAATGTTGAGGTCCTGAAGGTGATGTTTGTGAGCCGGCGGCGCTGACACCTCACCACATAATCAATATCTGCCCAATAGACCCACAGCGCACAGAATATCTCATTTCGAGGCAGATATTTGAAGGTCATGGGCTCCCGAATCCAATGACCGCGACCTTTGACCTTCAGAAAATGAAGAGCAGGTTAGAGGACAGGATGGAGCTCATCTGTTTTATTTCACCAGCAGAAGAACATTAAATTTCATTTTAATCAATATCCTGTGTTTCAGACCAAACCTAATAAATCAGTCGTGCTCCCAGATAATTGTTACGATAAATCAAAAATGAGTGTCTAGGCAACGGCTTTTCATATACAATTATTAGACTATGTAGATCTGAGTTATATTAATATGTCAGAATGACACATGACACGTTATTTAATATTGATAAATATGTGTGATTTGATCTAAAGGAGTAGTTCACAGGTTTTGTCTTTTCTGGAGCGTTTTGCTGCACAACAAAAATTATGACAGATTTTATTAAACAGATTAAACAAAGCATAATTAATATGTAACATTGTAACAAACAATAACATTGTACTGAATGGATTACATATCCATATGCCATGGTACATGTCTAAAAAAAAACATGGTTATACTATGGTGAATATGCAAAAATATGCTGTCATATCACCATGGTAAATGTTAAAAAAAAAAAAAAAAAACATGTTCTTACAATGTTAAATGTTCTACAAATAGCTAAATATTATGGTGCATGTCCAACAACATGGTATTGACATTGGAAATGTTCAAAAAAAATAACGATATTTCCATAGTACATGTTTAAAAACATGGTATTACCATGGGACATGTCCAAAAAACAGCATAACACTTTGATACATGTCCAAAAATATGGTATTTCCAAGGTTCAAAAAACAAATTAAATGGTGTATGAAAAAAAAGATGAAAGAGAGAGAAATAAAAATCTAGTGCATGTCCAATTACATGGTATCAACATTGGAAATGTTCAATATATACACACTCACTGGCCGCTTTATTAGTTACACCTCGCTAATACTGGGTTGGACCCCCTTTTGCCTTCAGAACTGCATTAATTCTTCATGGCATAGATTCAACAATGTGTTGGAAACATTCCTCAGAGATGTTGGTACATGTTGACATACTAGCATCACGCAGTTGCTGCAGATTTGTCGGCTGCACATCAATGATGTGATTCTCCCGTTGCACCACATCCCAAAGCTGAATTCTGACTCTACCATCTGAATGTAGCAGCAGAAATTGAGACTGATCAGACCAGGCAACATTTTTCCAATCTTCTATTGTCCAGTTTTGGTGATCCTGTGTGAAATGTAGCCTCTGTTTCCTGTTCTTAGCTGACAGGAGAGGCACCCGGTGTGGTCTTCTGCTGCTGTAGTCCATCTGCTTCAGGGTTCGGCGTGTTGTGTGTTCAGAGATGGTATTCTGCATACCTTGGTTGTAACGAGTGGTTATTTGAGTTACTGTTGCCTTTCTATCATCTCTAACCAGTCTGCCCATTCTCCTCTGACCTCTGACATCAGCAAGGCATTTTCGTCCACACAACTGCCGCTCACTGGATATTTTCTCTTTTTCGGACCATTCTCTGTAAACCCTAGAAATGGTTGTGTGTGAAAATCGCAGCAGATCAGCAGTTTGTGAAAAACTCAGACCATTCCACGTTCAAAGTCACTTAAATCCCTTTCTTCCCCATTCTGATGCTAGGTTTGAATTTCTGCAAGTCATCTTCACCACATATAGATGCCTAAATGCATTGAGTTGCTGCCATGTGATTGGCTGATTAGCAATTTATGTTACGAAGCAATTGAACGGATGTACATAATAAAGTGGCCAGTGAGTGTGTGTATGTATATGTATGTATATATGTGTAAATATATACACAGTATATATATATATATATGTGGCCAGTGAGTGTGTGTATGTATATGTATGTATATAAAAGCATGTTAATACCATGGTATGTGTTTTTAAAAACATGGCATTTCAATGATTTCAGTGAAGTCTAAAAAACATCATAAATGGTGAATGATCAAAAACATGGTATTAAAATGGGAAATGCTTAAAAAACATTCTAATTCAATGGTACATGTCCATAAAAACATCACAAATATGGTGAATGTCCAAAAACATGTAATGACATGTTTACAAAAACATGGTATTTCAATGGTGCATGTCCAAAAAACTTCATAATACTATAGTGAATGTCCAAATACATGATAATACCATGTTGTGTGTTCAAAAAACTTAATGGCACTCAATGGGTGAGTAAATGACAGAATGTATTTTAGGGTAAACAAAACCCTTTTAACTGGGTCAAGTTTTTTTATGAATTTGAAGCCGTGCACCAGAGAATCAATTCGGGGAAGAAAAGCAGTTTGACTATGTAGGCCAGGGGGTGGAGCCTGGGCTGAAGTGGGCGTGGCTAGTGATCTCTCACGGGTCAACCCAGCTGGAGACAAGCCGCTTCCGCTGTTACCATGACAACTGTGAAACTCCCCTGGGATTAACAGATGCACATATAGGCCGAATCGTACATCAGGAAGTGACACGTCGTTTAAGTGTGTGTGTGTGTGTGTGTTACCAGCAGCCAGACTAACCGCTCAACATGATCATCATGTTAAGTGCTGCTTTACAAGTTGCTGGTGCCATAAATCAAGCGGCTTCTGCACTAGTAGCTGTCTAATCTAACACTCGCTGTCGCTTATAAAACTTTGGCAAATCTTTCCTTTAGTCCAGGATGCGTTTCCCTCAGGAGATCCGCAGAATCTGCATGAGTTACATTTGCATTTGTGTGTGAGGAACATTTACTAATTCCTCTTAATAATCAGCTTGCTTTATTCTGTTTCTGGCTCTCTCCACTGCAGCAGTTCCGCTTTAAAACTGCAAACGGAAACTGGGCTAAATGAGAGCAAATAACAGCGCTGACATTAACACATTTATTGATTTGCATTTGTTCATTTCAGATGTACTCGTTAGGGTTTGTGTTTTAATCAGAAATGCACGTTACGGAAACTTGGCAACCTGTTTGACTGTCGCAATGTGATGCATTTCAGAGTAAAACAGGATATGCAATAATGATGATAAATAGTGCTGTCGAATGATTAATCATGATAAATCACATTCAAAATAAACGTTTTTGTTTACATGATATGTGCATGTATTTATTATGTATATATAAATACACACAAATACAGTATATATTTAGAAAATATTTGCACGTATATACATTTATATATTTATATTCTTATATTTTGTTATAAATAAATATATTTAATATGTAACATATATGTTTCTTAAATATATAAAATATATCTGTAGTACTATATATATATTATCATTTAACTTAATATCCATTTATTATCATTATTTATTAAAATATTTATTTCTAAAGCTACTTTTTGTATTGTCTCTTCAGTGCTTTTCTCTTCTAATAATCATGACAAACATCTTTTGTGGGTAACTTCTCTGACAGAAGTGATTCATTTGCGATTAATTAGACTAATTAATCGTCACAGCATGAAATTAATTAGATTAAACATTTAAATTGCTTGACAGCCCTAATCTTGATATGCTAAAGTAATTAAACAAATTAAAACTAATCAATAAAATAAATATATATAGACATATAACTAGACATATGCAAAATAGACATATACAAGACATACAAAAACTAATAAAAAATAAATTTCTTTTTTTTCATTTAATATACCTTGATGTACTAAAATAAATAAAACTATATAAACTAAAGTAATAAACAAAAATAAATAAAAACTATATTAAAAAAAACTCTAAATCACTATGCAGAAATATAGAATCTAATACAAAATATTAACAAAAATTAATAGTATTATATTATAAATTCTAAAATAACAATGAATCTGAAAAAAAATGACAAAAGTGAGACGTATGCATTGGTGAATAATTTACAATGAGCTCAATAACGTGTTTAGAAAGTGAAATTGCATTTGATCCTGACTTTAAGAGTTCTAGATGGGTTCTTGTAGAGAATGTGATGCCCATCGCTCGGCCTGATCATAATTCTGTCCTGTCAGGTGCCAGTGAGCCTCAGGGAAGGGTGGATTTCAGATTTGTGGTTCCTGAGATGTGTCTAATTAAAATTCAGTTGTGCCTCAGGAGCCGGTGAGAATGTCACAAACATCTCTGAGAGCCGGCCCGTGGCCATTTGCACAGAATCAGACTGATTCAGTATGCGGCCCTGAAAACTCACCAAAGGCACGTTGGAAATTTAAGCAGCCATGCAGTTTGAATTTGTCAAATCATGACTGGACTTTTGTTCTCTGAGACTGGACTCATTAGCAGTCGCTCGGGAGCATCATTCATATTAATTCTCACGGCTGACACACTCATCCCGGGAATACCGGCACATCCAGACACATCAGTAATCCTGTCACGGGCCTCTCTGACTTCCAGGAACGAGGGTCCGCGCACCTGATGTTCCTCCCTCATCAGTGACGGCTGGTTTTGTTGATTCAAATCAACTCGTGCAGCATATGTGACCTCATTTTTTTTAGCAGTGTGTTTCATTTTTCATAAACTGGGCTGCTGTAGAACTATAATTAACAGAAGAGACTCTGGGGAATCGTTCGGTTACACCACATGTGTACAAACAAGCTGTTGAACTCTTCCTTATTTAGATATGTGTGGTTAGAATTAATAATCAATCTGCTTACAGTAATCTGGGGAAAATACATTTTATGTTAAAAAAAAGTATTATTATCATGAGGGAAAAGGCATTTCAATGGTACATGTACAAAAACAATGAATAAATAGATTGTAATGTTCAAAATCATGGTATTACCATGGTAAATGTTTGTGAAACATGGTATTTCAATTGTATGTGTACAAAAACATTGTAATACTATTGTGTGGTATTGACATGGGAAATCTTCAAAAAACATCTTACCATGGGACATGTTCAAAAACATGGTAATACCAGAGTAAATGTTCAAAATTGTGGTATTAACATGGTAAATATAAAAAAAACATAGTATTTCAGTGGTATATGTCCATAAACGTGGTATTGACATGAAATCTAAAACAAAAATCTCTCACCATGGGACATGTTCAAAAACATGGTAATATCTGAGTAAATGTTCAAAACTGTGGTATTAACATGGTAAATATAATGTAATCAGAGTAAAAAAAACAAAAAACATCCTATTACCATGGTAAATATTCAAAAAACATGGTATTTCAGTGGTATATGTCAAAAAACATGATATTGACATGGGAAATCTTCCAAAAAAAAAACATCTTACCATGGTACATGTTCAAAAACAAGGTAATACCAGAGTGAATGTTCAAAACTGTGGTATTATCATGGTAAATATATAAAAAAAAATCCATTAAAAAAAAACATGCTATTACCTTGGTAAATGTTTGAAATGATGTTTACATGGTATATGTTTAAAAGACCATGGTAATTGTTAAAAAAAAAAAGAAGCAAAAACATGGTGTAACCATGAGAAACCATGGGAAAAGACATGACCATGGAACATGTCCTAAAACATTTTAATACCATGGTAGATGTTAAAAATGGCATGTATCCAAGACGCATGGAGTGATGTGTGTGTCATTTGTGCTGCTGATGTGACTTCGTTTCCCTTCGTTAGGTTACC
Organism: Cyprinus carpio; assembly: GCF_018340385.1. Classification (NCBI taxonomy): domain Eukaryota; kingdom Metazoa; phylum Chordata; class Actinopteri; order Cypriniformes; family Cyprinidae; genus Cyprinus; species Cyprinus carpio. The sequence continues at coordinate 2,074,953 of NC_056621.1, forward strand.
CAGCAGTACTGCATTAAAATTACAGCCATGATGAATAAATGAAGACCTGAGAGACACTAATCAGAGAGCGAGTGAGTGTGTGTGTGTGTGCTTGAGAGAGAGAGAGAGAGCTGAATTTGGCTCTGTGTGTAATACTGTAAGACAGCACCAACCTACACCGGTCTCTGTGTTACATACCAACACAGCCGTGAGCGTCTGAGGCGCTGGACTGCATCGGATGGTTCCCGTATTATTGATTAGCTCGATGCCCTTGGTGAGTGACTCCCAGCGGCTGGCCGCCTTCCACAACCGCGGGGTGTTTGAAACCGACTTAATGCGCCAATAAATCTTCGTTCTAATCAAAGCGGCTTTATCGGCGTGGGGGGAAGGTGATAAGTCGCGGTCTGGACATGCGCCCTAACGACGGGCCGTAACGAATGGAATACAGATTCAATCTCACGCGCGCCATGTGGGTCAAGCGTACGTTTGGTTTACAGATTTGCGTTGATTGGACGTGCAAATGAGGATGAAAGCTCATTTACAAGATAATGGTATTATTATCCCTAACACCAAGACCAAAGAACCCGGGTGGCAGCCATCCGCTCGTTCTGACATTTGTGCGCAACAAAATTGGCCTTGTTCTGCGCTTCCCACCGTCTGTAATCCACAAAGCGACGTGCATAAGCAGATTAACGAGTTTGTACCTGTTCATGGCCTGTAAACACTTCTGACGGCATAAAAGCTGCGTAAAAGAGATTACATTCGCTCGCTGTCACAATGTGTGAACGCTTGGCTGTTTTTATTTGCTTTGGATCATTTTCTGGAAGCCAGTCGTTCCCTGAATGTATCGTAAAGGCCTCTGAAGTGTTGCTGATGATGTTAGCGTGTCCTGATTGAAACACATCCAGCAGATGTCAGGTCAGATAAAAGCTTCTGGAGAAGATGCAGCTGAAGAAGTTACACCTCGTGATCAGCTGTGACACAAAACATCAGACTGACCAGATCACAGTGTGTCTTAACATGGAAAATGGGCAAAAAACATGGTTTTACCATGGTAACTGTTCAAAAACATGGTAATTCAATGGTACATGCCCAAAATCAAAGCAAGGTGGTACTGGTTGATGTCCAAAAACATGGTAAATGATCAAAAAACTTGATATTACCGTGATAAATGTTCAAAAAAAACATGTTGAAAAACATGGTAATTCCATGGTTCAAAAACATCCAAAACTAATGGTATTACCATGGTAAATGTTCAAAAAATACAGTATTACCATGGTAATTGTTCAAAATAAACTTTATATTACAATAGGACATGTTCTCAAAAAATGGCAATACAATGATACATGTTCAAAAACGTGATTATTCAATGGTACATGAATAAAAACATGGTATTAACATGAGAAATGTATATATATATATATACTGTAGGACATGTCCCCAAACATCGCAATAATGTGGTACATGTTCAAACAATGTGGTATCTTAAAGGGTATATTAAAAAAAAAATAATAATAACAACATGGTAATAAAATTGTACATGTCCAAAAACATGTTTTTTCAGTGGTACATGCCCAGAAACATTGTATAAACATGAGAAATATTCAACAATCATGGTATTACCATGGTAAATGTTCAAAAAACACATATTTACCATAATAATATGGTACATGTTCAAAAAACATCCTTCAGTGCTTACATGTGATATGTCCAAAAAACAAGATCCTTTATTGGTCCATGTCCAAAAACACAGTTTTAACATGGGAAATGTTCAAAAATGTTAAGAAAAACATGGTGTTGTTGTGGTGGTAATCTTTTTTGTGTGATGGTGGTGGTTATGAGGTGTGATCTGTCTCTACAGGCCTCACATGGTGACGGAGTACATGGGCATCAGGAACGAGAGCTTCATGAAGATGGCTGCTGTAGGAACGTGGATGGGAGATTTTGTGACGGCGTGGATGGTGAGCCTCAAACCAGAACCTGTTTAAAGTCGTCTTCTCTTTCATCATTCGTTTAATCCGTCAGGATTGGATTGTTGAGCGATAAGCGCTTGATGAAAGATTCAAATAACACCAAGAGCTTGTATTAAAGAAAATGTGCTGGATTTTGATTTATGTTGACTTTCACAACTTTAAAGCAGCATGAAATTGTTTTATGAGAAATCTTGACCTTGACGAACCTTCCCCGCGTCTGACGAGCCACTCAAATGTTTCTGTAATTATTTGTTGGTAATTGACTCTGGTTCCCAGAGGCGGCGGCCGCTCGCAGAGAGAACGTGACATTAGAGATCGCCTGAACCAACAAATCCTCGTTCAGCCCCCAGATACAAGCGCAGAAATAATAATACTGTATTCCTTACAGGTGCAACTGTTTTACACCCAGTGAAATTAATAATACATATGATTAAAATGATGTTTAGTCACACTGGAAGCGATTAATGTCGCACTGCGTCACGATGCAGCAGCTTCAGCCCGTTTGTGCTTTATTTGAAAATGCACAAATAATTTTACATATAATAGTTTTGTATACATACGTATAATTTTAAACAATGCCCTTATGATAACTTAAACACTTAACACTTAAATAAAAATATTTGCATTACAATGACTTTACCATGTTTTTTAATTAAGTAGTAAAATCCAATCTTATTTTCTAAAATATCACAATCACGTTATTTTTTGTTTACCTGTTATAATATAATTATTATATTATTTTATACAATATACAAATGTGTTTGTGTGTGTGTGTGTGTGTGTGTGTGTGTATATATATAATTTTAATGTATTTATATTCTAAATATAATACAATACTTTTTAAAAAATAAAGTTTAAAGATGTTTTTCTTAGTTGCAATATAAATTGTATAAATATATCTATAATATAAATATATTTAATATTATCTAAGTATATCTCATATTAACTTTATATATATTTAAATAACTTCTTTTGATCCCATCTTGACTTTTAATGCTTCATTAAAAGTGGAATTATTTAAAGATCTCTTCACAAGAGTGCCACTCAAACTGACTGACACACTGTGTTTACTTCAGCGTAACTTTACTGTCTGTTTCTAAACAGTGTTCTAGATGTTGACAGCTGTGTAGATAAAGCCCTCATCGATTCTGAAAAGAGGTTTTCTCAAGTTCACTGAAGGACACAGCAAACAAACATCCCACATCAAAGTGTGTTTCTCTCTGACACGCCAGCGCAGGTGTACTTCAGATCAGTGCACGCGCGTGTGTGTGTGTTTGGTGCATTAGTATTCCTGTGTTCAGACTGCAGGGATGAACAAAAGTGAGGAGAGGAGGAGAAAAGCGAGGGATGAAGAGCGAGAGGAAGGGTGGAGGAGCGTCTAAAAGTGCTGAATCGAGACGGCTTCTGCATGCCATTAATTCAGTCCTTCATCTGCACAGATTTATTTCTCCTTCCCTCCTCACCTGTGAAGGATCAGATCAGGATCAGGGTCCCTGCGCAGTGTGCACACTCCATAGGGCACAACTCTAGTGCACTTGACAAACCATCATGTAAATAAATATACCTTGATGTCATAAATATTTTAAATGTTATAATCTGTATCTATTTATTTGTTTATAAATTTATATTAATGTAAAGGAACATATGTTTTGTTTTATTTTATTATTAGTAAGCTAAACTAAGTTCAGTGGTAAATGACTATTGCAGTTTTTAATATATTAAATATATTTTAATATTTTACATGGAATTGTTATTCATTTGACATGAACGTGAAATGCATATTTTGCAATATTAAACTATATTTAAAAACACACACACATACACAAAGAAAAATGAAAATGCAGGAAATATAAAAAAAATTTAAAAACCAAAACCAGTTCAAAATATGAATACAAAATATTATCTCATTGACACTGAAATAACACTGATTGGATTTCATTTACATTGTGTATTTTTAGAATAACGCACACTGATGAGTCATTCACAATGTTATTAATAAATAATGTTGAAGAAAAAAACAGATATACTGAACATACATACATACATAAAAATATTTAGAATATTTATGACAGTCCAGTGATATTTTAGTGTCACTGAGAACCTTAGAATTTTAGAATTTTTGTTAATATTTTTAAATATATTTAAAAAAAAGTTTTTGTCTTATTTATTAGCACTTTGTTGTTTTATCGAGATAGATACAAAAAATAGATATGCTGAACTTTATTACTTTGAAAGCATTGTGGATATTGAGTAACTTTAGTTTATTTGGATTTGACTCTGTTATGACTCTGAGCTCAGTTGCTGTGATTGTTTGTTTGTTTGTTGTTTCCAGTAACAGACATGATGCTGCAGGACACTCATTATCCGGACTGGGGCCGGAGCGCCAGACACTTGTGGAGACGGGGGCACAACCGCATTGTTTTGTTCTGGTGAGATGATCATGTGATCCCGTCAGAAACAACCAATCAGACGCCAGACTGAAGCTGTATCCACTCCAGCCTCAGAAGGAAAAACAAACGTGTGTATGGATTCGGTGATTAATAAAATAGGTTTCATTTGTGTCTCAATCAAAAGATTTACTAACAGCCTGCGCGGGCGCAAACCGTCTTGTGGCGTTAAAATAGTACTGTCAGGATTTAGTGGAGAATTAGGCGTGAACAGTTATTTTTGAGTCTGACTTTATTGAATATGCACTTGTAGGAGTTTCAACATTTATGGGAGGAGAGTATTCAAATGAATCACGAAACGTTAATTTGCAGATTGTCGGAAAATTGCCCTGTTTAGTAAATCTGGTCTTTTGTGGTGAATGGCTATTGCAATTTTTAATATGTAGTTATAGTTTAAAATTTAATATGCAATTTATAATAATTTGATTTAATTTACAAGGTGTAATTTTAGTTGTAAGTAAAAAACCAATTAATCATTCACAATAACAACATTATAAAGAAATCATTTAAAAGATTAAATCAAGTTTAATATAATAATATAACAAAAATACTAGCGGATTTTGAATCATAAATAAGTTTAATATATTTATAAAAAAAAACATATTACACAAACACATTACAATGCCATTTTTGCAGTTTTAGTAGTCATATTAAATTATTATTATTATTATTATTATTATATAAAAATATTTTTATTATAATAATTATTAATATGTAATAATAATAATAATATTATTATTATTAATAATACTTAATTATGTGTTTATTAATATATTTATTCTATTTTATAATTAGAATATAATTAATAATATTATAATTATCAATAATATTAATGTTAATTTTTCATAATCGAAACTAAATGTAGTAGTAAATGACTTGCTGTTTTTAATATGAGGTTATTTTAAATATATTTTTAAATACTGAATCATTTTATTTTTTAACTATTTATTTACACTAAGTTTAGCAGTAATATAATTATAATTAACTATATATTTTATGTATTATTTATGAATATTTTATAATTATAATTACTGTTATTCCTCGTGAATTTTAATAATTCTGATTATTATATTTTAATATTTAATATGCAGTTTGTTAATAATTGTATTTTTTACAGTGTTTAATTTGAACACGTGCACTGATGAATCATTCACAATAAGCACATGATTAAGATATATGATAAATAGATCATATTATAACCACAGTCCTGCTCATAAAAGATGATGTTCCAGCTCAAAAACAGACGAGGTTTTGATGAATAAGTAGTGCTTTTAAAGCCTCTGGTCAATGTAAACATGATTTCTGCTGGTTTTATCTGAACTGAGATGTGAGGGGAGCTGATTTTGTGTGCTAATTAACCTCGTGTCACAGATACACTGGCTGTGAGCTATGAAATAATATTAATAAATCCTGGTTTTATCCATGTCTTAGTATGCCAGGGGGTGTAAGTCAGTTGTAATTGTAGTTATCCCACATTAGGAATGAGATTTGAGTGTGTGTTTGCTGTTATTGTGGGTTCAATCGTCTGAAAATGTCCTTATGGGAATAACAAACGCCGTTAAACTGTGTGTGAGTTAATAATGTTATTTTAATGCTTGTTTCCCTTATCAGCACGTTTAATTAAAGACTCACGCAGAAGAAAATCGATCAGCGCCGCTGTGTTTGTACGTGACCGAACACACACTCTGACCCTGAAAACACACTCGACAACGCGACCTTTGACCCCGACGCACATCACAGCCGTTTACTGAAGCTTACTTCCTTCATTCTCGCTTTATCTGCATTTCTTCAGTACAAATATACAAAAAAAATCCATGAAAGAAGATAAATGTACTTTAGAAGCAAGTGTGTAAGACATTTAGAGCTAAAACATGAAGTAAAACATGGAAAAATGTGCCAGAGACAAAAATACTAACTCAGAAAAGCAGTTCCAGTAGTTTGCATTCATATTATATTAATATAAATTATTAATAAAGTATATTTGTTTTATTATTAATGTAATGTTTAATTTGCCATAAATTTCGTGGTAAATAAATATTGCAATTTTTAATATGCATTATCTAAAAAATGCATATTAATTATATTTTAATATTTAATATGCATTTTTAATAATTAAATTTAATATTAAATTTACAAGATGTAATTTTAACTGTAAATTAATTTTTTTATTTTTTTTTGGAAAACATTGCACTGATGAATTATTCACAATGACAGCATTATGAAACGAGTAATATTATTAAAGAAAGTTTTTAAATAAACAGATGTAGTGAACTTTGAAGAATTATTGTGAAGAATAATCAAATTAAAAACTCGTGGAAAAATCTCCCAGCGCAGTAAGACGAAAAAGACTAATTAAAACACATTAAAATGTCATTTTTGCTGTTCACATTCATATTGTATTAATCTTTAATTAGTCAAAATCAAAATTAAATTAAGTGGATGATGCCTTTTGCAATTTTTAATATGATCTAATTTTCAAAAAAGCATATCAAATATATTTCTATAACAGTTTGATTGTTGATTGCCATATTAACTGCAAACTAATTTATGCCAGTGCAGTAAGACATAAAACAAACAATAATTCAAAACCTTTTGCATTGTGAGTAGTTTACATTCATATTATGTTAATATAAATTATTAATATAATTTTAGTTAATTTTAAATGTATTCAAGTTTATTTTATTGTTAATAAAATTGTAATATTACTATGATGTATAAATATAATACATAATTATCATTATATTATATTATATTATATTATATTATATTATATTTATATTATATTATAATGTTTAATTTGTCAAAATCAAAACTAAATTTAGTGGTAAATGGCATTTGCATTTTTTTATATGAAATAGTTTTAAAAAATGGATATTAAATGTGTTTTAATAATTATTATGCAATTTCTAATATTTAATGTAAATTAATTTTATTTAGTTAATTTACAATAAGTAATGTAAATGTAACTGTAAACAAAAATGTATTTTCTTTAGAAGAACATCCACTGATGAATCATGATTAAGAAATACCTGTATTTATTTAAAAAAGAAGAAAAAAACAGACATGCAGTACTTTGAACTGTTTTTATTTAATGCGAGTGTATTCTGTTTTACTGCACTGGAAGATTTGAATTATAAAAACAGTGCAGTAAGACAAAAACACTGATTTAAACCTCTGTTTTTTGTACCTGGTGACTTGATGTGCTGATCTGCTGTTTCTAGCAGCGTGTTCTGCTCTGAAGCAGATGCAGGTGTTTATTCAGCTCAAGTTTAAGACTCGATGTCAAGTGAGAGTGTAAAAGCTGACTCCGGATCAGTTCTGACTCTTCGGTGTCTGATGAATGAGCTCACAGTGACGTGAAGAGCTGATCTGGTGTCTGTATTATTCAGTGAATCCATCAGAAGTGCATTACGCTCGTGCTTTATTAATGCACGCTCTGCCAGCGGCTCCATCCATTAGTAACCAGCAGCGAGAGATCTTCAGACGACTGACACACACTGCCAGTAAAGTCTGGAATAATTACCATGTTAATGCTCCTGAAAGAAGTCTCTTCTGCTCAGCAAGGCTGCATTTATTTGATCAAAAATACATTAAAAGCAGTATAATTGTGAAATACTATTACAAATTAAAATAACTGTTAACCTATTTGAATATGTTTTAAAATGTAATTTATTCCTGTGACAAAGCTGTCTTATTTAATTTTTTTTTTTTTTTGCTTGTAAATTATTTTAATTCTGGCTTTTTTGCTTTGTATTTTTTATTTTATTGACTTTTTAACAGTCATGTCATTTTATTTATTAAATTTACTTAAATGCATTTTATATAGCCATTCATTTTTTTTTCCATTGATGTATACTTTTTTCTTTCTTTATTTGTTTCTTTGTTTCTTGAATTTTTAAACAACATAGTCTCACCTTTACTTTTCAACAAATTACATTTTCATTGTTTAAGATGTAATTAAACACATTAAACAATGTTCACATTATTTTAATTTTCAGCTGTCACATCTAACGTTAGATATTTTATTATTTTCAATTATTTTTGATTAATGCATTTCTGTTTTATTTTATGTAATGCTTTTACTTTTATTGTATTTGATTTTCAATCTCACTCACATCAATTTATTGATACTATTTTTTTTTGTAGGTATTGATCTTTCCTTTTTCAATGCTTTTTGTTTTTATTTTATTTTGTTTACTTGACTTCTCTGCTGTCACATCTCACATTTAATTTATTATTTTTTGTAATTATTTTATTGTATTTGGTTTTGTATTTACTTTATTTTTATTTTTTTCCTTTCAACCATCCCATCTCACATCATTTTATTTAGTTTGTTTTAACTTTTTTTAAAATATATATAAAATATAATTTTTGTGGAAATCATGACACACTGCCATTCAAAGGTAAGTAAGATTTTATGCTTGTATTCATCAAGAACACATTCAGTTGATGAGAAGGGACAGTAAAATCATGTATAAACTCACTTAAAATTTTCTATTCATCTGTGAATCCAGAAAAAATTAAATGTATCACGGTTTCCACAAAAATATCGTGCAGGCACAACTGTGTTCATCTTATGAACTTTCTATTCATCAAAGTCTTGAGCAGCAAATCATCATATTAGAATGATTTCTGAAGATCATGTGACACTGAAGACTGGAGTAATGATGCTGAAAATACAGCTGCACATCACAGAAATAAATTACATTTGACCAAATATTCACAGAGAAAACAATTATTTTAAATTGCAATAATATTTTACAATGTTACTGTTTTACTGTACTTTTGATCAAATAAATGCAGCTGTTGTGAGCAGAAGAGACTGGTGAGCGCTGCTGTGTGTTTGTCAGGACGGTGCTGTTCTCTCTGACGTCTGTGGTGGTTCTGGTCATCAGTACGGACTGGATCAGCTGGGATAACCTGAAGAACCGCGGCTTCCTGCCAAGCGACGAGGTCTCCAGAGCGTTCCTGGCCTCCTTCATCCTGGTCTTTGACCTCCTCATCGTCATGCAGGTACAAACACGAGCTCGTCTGACGCTCCTTCATTGAGTCTGTGTGTGTGTGTGTGTGTGTGTGTGTGTGTCCGCTGTGTGTGTGTGCTTGTTTAATGTCCTTCACATCGCCACAGGCAGCAAAATCACAAAGGAGTGTGTCACTGTCTCATGAATATGCTAATATGAGCTCAACAGCTCCTCTCACTGTTCTTCCTGTAATAACCTCACACACAGACACACACACACACACAGACACACACACACACACACACACACACAATCGCAGGCTCATCTGATGTCTGGAGATTCTGGCCAGAGCTTCTTAAAGTGGGTCATTCTCATGTGAACCTGTCTTCATTTCCCTTTAAATCCAACTTTAATCCGTTTAGGAGATAAAAAGTAAAGGTTATTGTTTTCATTTTAAAATGTTCACGTTTTCTTCCCTTCAGATGGGTCTTTGTACCGAGGTTTTCACCTTTACTTTTTCAACGTCATTTCTAACGTCACTTTGTTTGTTTATTTACTTTAGATTTCAGTGTTTCTTTTTTTTAACAATCGCATCTCACATTCTTTTATTAGTTTGCATTAATATTAATATATTTTTTTCCCCCAGAGGTCATGACTTTCCTTCTTTCTTTCTTTCTTTCTTTCTTTTTTTAAATTAATGCATTTTCTTTTGTATTGAATATTTCATTTTAATTTATTTAATTTCAATCTGTCCCACCTCACATCAATATTTTTATTCGTTTTAACTTCTTTTAAATAATTTTTTTTCAGATGTGTCGATCTTGCCTTTTTCAAGGCTATCATTGGAATGTTTATGACTTTTAGTGACTTTTCAGTTGTCATCTCACATTTTTTAAATGATTGTAATTAATGCATTTTTCTTTTGTATTATATGTTTTATTTAATTTTACTTTGAGAGTTGTCAATCGGTCCCATTAATTTATTTATTCATTTTAGCTTTTTTTATGTATTTTTTTCCAGAGGTGTTGACATTGTCTTTTTCAAGCCTTCATTTTTTTTTTTTTTTTTTAATTGACTTTTCAAATGTCACATTCTGCAGGTTTTATGGTGGCCAAAGAGCTCATCGCGCGAGCTGCAAATAGAAAAAAACACCTGCAAATTAAGAAAACAACGCTCATCAATTTGACAACACACGCTGCACGTATTCACAACTCAACAAAATAAAGAAACGCACTGCAAATAAAATTCTTTATTTGTTTGTGTTGTGAGCATTTGCTGCAGCTGCTGTCAAACTGATGATGTTTTCTTGATTTGCTGGTGCTTTTATTATTTGTAAGTGATTTCTGAAGTTGCAAGTTCTGAAGTAGGTATTTTTCTATTACATTGAATTGTTTTAATATATTTTTGGAACAATCTCAGCCGTATCATTTTATATTTTATTATCGTTTTTTTTTTCGAAAAATATATAATTTTTTTGTTGACCTTGCCTTTATCATCCATCACGTCTGTCATTGTTTTATTTTTCCTCCAGCTTCTCTCGACCAATCAGAAGCCTTGCTGAAATCACAGTCTGTCTGTGTCTGATTACAGTGTCTCAATCACTTACCTGTGTTGGCTCAAATATGTTGACATTCACTGTCTGATTGTAAGTATTCCCTCAGTCTCAGTCCGTTATCGTTATGTGCCTTTATCTGCGTCTCTCTCAGTCGCTTCATCTTCACATGCTAGATATTTCACCTCACTTTTGTCCGCGTTCGCTCCATGTGACGGTTAATCTCTGTGACTTGCCTGATATTTTATTCAGTGCCTAATTAACTCAGAGACCCAGAACGGCCGCGAGCTGGCGGGATTTACAAGCTCTTTCATTTCAGCCTCTTCTCGCTCCGTTCCCATGCCACGAATTTAAGCTTCATTTTGTGTTACACAGTTATCAGAGACGTCAATGAGGCGAAACGATGTGCTGCACTGTAATTATGCGGATCCTCGTTAACTCTCCGCCAAGTCACATAGAAATCAAAGACTCTCTGTTTTGTAAACACAAAGCTTAATTGCCAAGAAACAGGCATTATTCTATATTTCTGCCACTTAATTTGGTTTGTTTTTCTGTGTTTGTCCATAGAGCTGCGGGCCACGGCATCCTTTTATCTTTTATACAGTATATCAAGTTTTACTGTTTTCACTCTGACTGTTGTCGAGAGGAGATCGGCCGGATCAGACGCCGCTTAAGCTGAGGTTCGCGGACGCTTGGGATCTTTAGAGCGCCTTACAATTAATTTCTTATCTCTTAGAAATGTCAGAGAAAAGAACAACAGAGACCATCAGAAATGAGCCAAACTTCTGAAAACACAGAAAAAAAACACACACGCACAAAGACAATCAAACAAACACATTCATAAACAAACTCACAAACACATTCATTAACACGCTCATAAACACAAACAGATGCATTAACACACTCATAAACAATAGTCAAAAAACTGGCATAAACACACTCATAAACACAAAACACATGCATAAACACACTCACAAACACATGCATAAACACACTCACAAACACAACCACACACTCACAAACACACTCATGAACACACTCACAAACACATGCATAAACACACTCACAAACACATGCATAAACACACTCACAAACACATGCATTAACATGCTCATAAACACAAACACATGCATAAACAAACTCACAAACACATGCATTAACACGCTCATAAACACAAACACATGCATTAAAAGACTCATAAACACTCACAAACACATGCATAAACACACTCATAAACACAAACACATGCATAAAACACTCTCACAAAAATATGCATTAACACGCTCATAAACACAAACACATGCATTAACACACTCATAAAACACTCACAAAACACATGCATAAAACACACTCATAAACAAACACATGCATTAAACACTCTCACAAAAAATATGCATTAACGCTCATAAAAACACAAAACACATGCATTAACACGCTCCAATAAACACAAACACATGCATTAACACACTCATAAAACAAACACATGCATAAACACTCTCACAAAAACTATGCATTAACACGCTCATAAACACAAACACAGGCATAACACACCCGCACAAACTCATAAACACACTCATGAACACACGCATAAACACACTCATAAACACACTCATAAAAACACATGCATAAATAAACACACTCATAAACACATTCACAAAACACATGCCTAAACACACTCACACAACACAACCACACACTCACAAACACATGCCTAAACACACTCACAAACACACTCATAAACACACTTACAAACACACTCACAAACACAACCACACACTCATAAACAGACTAATAAACACACTCACAAACACACTCATAAACATACTTACAAACACAACCACACACTCACAAACAGACTCATAAACACAAACACAAACACATGCATAAACACACTCACAAACAAACTCATACACTCACAAACACATGCATAAACACACTCACAAACACACTCATGAACACACGCATGAACACACTCATTAACACACTCACAAACACATGCATAAACACATCATAAACACATTCACAAAACACATGCCTAAAACTCACTCACAAACACAAACACACTCATGAACACACGCATGAACACACTCATTAACACACTCACAAACACATGCATAAACTAAATAATATAATAATTCACAAACACATGCCTAAAACTCATTCACAAACACACAACCACACACACTCCATAAACACACTCATAAACACATTCACAAACACATGCCTAAACTCATTCACAAACACAACCACACACTCACTAAACACACTCATAAACACATTCACAAACACATAAACACACTCGCAAACACACTCATAAACACACTCACAAACACACTCACAAACACACTCATAAAACACACTCACAAACACACTCACAAACACACTCACAAACACACACATAAACACATGCATAAACACATGCATAAACACACTCACAAACACTTATAAACACATGCATAAACACATGCATAAACACTCACAAACACACTCATAAACACATGCATAAACACTCACAAACACACTCATAAACACATGCATAAACACACTCACAAACACACTCATAAACACTCACAACACACTCATAAACACATGCATAAACACACTCACAAACACACTCATAAACACATGCGTAAACACTCACAATCACTCATAAATACTCACAAACACACTCATAAACATGCATAAACACACTCAAACACAAACACACTCATAAACACACTAACAAACACTCATAAACACATGCATAAAAAACACTCACAAACACACTCATAAACACATGAATAAATACACTCACAATCACTCATAAACACACTCACAAACACACTCATAAACACATGAATAAATACACTCACAAACACACTCATAAACACTCACAAAAACACTCACAAACACACTCATAAACATATGCATAAACACACTCACAAACACACTCAGTTGAACACACTCACAAAACACAACCACACACTCGCAAATACAAACTCGAACAAACTCACCTAACCCTAACCCTAAACCATGGGGGAGTCAGGTGGCCTAATGGTAGAAGGGAGGAGTCCTAACCCTAGGGTTGTGGGTTCGAGTGTCGGGCGGTAATACCACGACTGAGGTGTCCTTGAGCAAGGCACCGAACCCCCAACTGCTCCCCGGATGCTGCAGCATAAATGGCTGCCCAATGCTCTGTGTGTGTGTGCACTTTGGATGGGTTAAATGCAAAGCAGAGCACAAATCTGAGGATGGGTCCACCATACTTGGCTGTAGGTCACTGCACTTCATTTCACTTCACTCTCACTCACTTGCGTCACTTCACGTCACTTCACAACACACTCATAAAACACAAACACACACACACAACATGCAGTGCAGTAAACAAACACCGCACAAACAAATAAAAAACACATTCAGGCAAACAAACACTCACAAACATACACACAAAAAAAAACATGCTCAAACACAAACAAATGCACAAACACGCATATATGCACATATATGCAATCCCACACACTTCACCACACCAAACAGTTGTTAAGGTGTTTTGGGTAAGTTGTCAGGATGCTGCTGCTATACAGAGCTTGATGAAGTATTTTGATTCAGTTGCTATGCAGGTTGCTAGGGTGTTTTGTGTAGATGCCGAGGACCGACTTATTTGCTTATTATAGGTATTTTTGGTGCTAATCATGCAGTTGCTCAAAACAATGTACAATGCACAAAGAGTTTCTGAAATATCTGTTGTTAGTTTCCTGCAAGTAGTTATTTAGGTATTCTTCAAATATGTTTGCCCTTTAGACCAGGGATGGGGGAGTATTTATGATACATGATATTTCAAATACATAGTTCGTAGTGGGCCCAGACTGTTGCTGCACTATTAATGTGTATGTGTCCTTTATAGTCTATGGCTATCAGTCGAATTCAGTGGTTGGAATCGGTTAATACTCCTTGACAAGTTCTGTTCTGAGTTACTAGCTGATTACTGCTAAAAATATTGTTTTCAAACTTCCAGAAAGATGTCCAATGATTGATAAATAAATATTTGATTGCTGATTATTGGACCCTTATTTAGGTAGCTGTTTAGTAGGATCATTGATTTGCATACCATGCATGAATGACTGACACATATTGTTATATTTATGATAACAATCAAATGATTAATTAGTTAGAGACTAGCTGCTATGAATATAAATACCACCAGTTGTCTTCTTAGGAAGGACTTGTTTGTCAGGGGAGTCAAGTGTTGCTGCTGCCAAAGTAGGCCCTTCCTTACCAAACACCAAATAACTTAATTAGGATACAATTATGAGGCATTCGCAAACTGTTAAAACATTAAACTGTGGGGTTACTTTAAAACTAAACCTATGTGATATTTGATCTGTTAACTGGTTGCATGCGTCAGATTTATTGCATGACTCGGGCAGAGAAAAAACTGTTGCTATATCAAACATTTTGGCGAAGAAATTTCATGCTCCCTTGTACAAGTATTTTTTAGTATTGTTTTTAAAAAACACAAAAATACAGTAGTTTATTTTGATACATAATGTGGCTGGTGTATTTTGTAGTTTATTTTGATACACTTAAAATACGGTATGGTATTTGGTATTTTTTTTAAAATACATTTTTGATGTATCTGCCCAACCCTGCTTCAGACATACTTCGTCCCATCCTCTGAAAGTATGTGCATACAGTAGCTTGTGAGGGAACTCCTGAAGGGTTTATTTCATTCAATGTGTGTTCACACGTTTACATATGTTTAACCGGGGATCTTCCTCTTTCCAGGACTGGGAGTTTCCTCACTTCATGGGTTGATTGGACATGAACCTCGGGTCTTCCACCACGCAGCTGAAGATCAAACTGCCCGTCTGCAAGCGCATCTTTAAGGATGAGTACCACATCCACATCACAGGTAAATACACACAAGTAGGGCACGACAGCAAATACACCGTGAGCACAATTATGCCGGTGAATCAAGAGGTATAGTGCTCTAAACTGTCATTTGGGACAGGACGGATTAATTAATTCCTTTCCCAAAGGGACACCCTGTCAGAATATTAGCTCGTTAGATACATCTCTTTATAATGATGTGTTTGAAGGCAGCGTTGGTAATGCATACTAATTAGTATTTGCTCATCTGTAAACGTGCGTTTATATAATGGAGCAGGTAAATCTGGCGGCGGAAGTGTGTGAGCGAAGCGCTTCGGTTTCTCTTTTCCATCTCGTTGTGTTTTGCTCACTGTAGCGAGGCTCTTGATGGCCATCTTGGGAATAGATGATCGCTCCCTGGAGGTTGGGAAATGGCCTTCCTGCTCAACCGTTTATAAAAGTCTTTAACACCTGTTGTTTGGCGCGGTGATTTAGCGTTTGAGGAGTAACCCCGCATGAATGCCTTAACAACAAAAGCATTAGAAAGTGACTCCCCAACGCAATTATTCACTTTCTCAAGCAGCCGTCTGACTCGCAGATAACTCTGGGATCAATTCACCAACATGCTGATCTTCTGGTTTCCTTCCTTTTTTCTACGGTAAGGGAAATTGTTTAATGGTTTGCTGTGGCAGTTGCTAAGGTGTTTTGAGTACTTTGCCACTTGCCAAGTGTGCTATGCAGTTGCTGTGGTGTGTTGGGTGGTGCCAGGGGTGTGCTATGCAGTTGCTGTGGTGTTTGGGTGGTTGCCAGGGTGTTGCTATGCAGTTTGCTAGGGGTTTTTGGGTGGTTGCCCAGGGTGTTGCTATGCAGTTGCTGTGGTGTTTTGGGTGGTTGCCAAGATGTTGATATGCTGTTGCTGTGGTGTTTTGGGTGGTTGCCAGGGTGTTGCTATGCAGTTGCTAGGGTGTTTTGGGTATTGTTCAGGTTGTTGCTATGCAGTTGTTTGTCTTTTGATTAAATGCCAGGATATTGATATGCAGTTGCTAGGGTGTTTGGGTATGTGTTCAGGTTGTTGCTATGCAGTTGTTTGTCTTTTGATTAAATGCCAGGACTATTGATATGCAGTTGCTAGGGGGTTTTGGGTAGTTGCCAAGACATTGCTATGCAGTTGCTGTGGGTGTTTGGGTTGCCAGGGTGCTGCTATGCCGTTGGTGTGGTGTTTGTGTGGACTTTCCAGGATGTTGCTATGTAGAGTTGCTAAACTGTTTTTGAGTATGTTTGCTATGCAATTGTTAAGGTATTTTGGGTAGTAGCCAGAATGTTATGTTGCTGTTAAGGTGTTGCTATGGACATTTGTATAACAGGACGTTGCTACGTTGTCAAGGTGTTTTGATTATTTGCCAGCATGTTGTTATTTAGTTGCTAGGTGTTTTGGGTAGTTGCTATGAAGTTGCCAGCGTGTTGCTATGCAGTTATTGTGGTGTTGTAAGTAGTTGGCAGGGTGTTGCCATGCAGTTGGCTATAGTGTTTTGGGTATTGGCCAGGTTGATGCTATACAGTTGTTTTAGGTCTTTTGATTAAATGTCAGGATGTTGCTCAAGCAGTTGCCATAGTGTTGCTATGCAGTTGCTGTGGTGTTTTTGAGTAGTTTACAGGGTGTTGCCATGCAGTTTGCTAGGGTGGTTTTGGGTAGTTGCCAGGATGTTGCTATACAGAGTTTGATAAAGTTTTTTGATTATGTCTGAAATACCCTGGAATAAATTCAAGGCAAGGTGTTCCTGTTGTTATGTGGTGGAGCATTGCGTTAGCAGCGCAAAAGGTTGTGGGTTCAATTCACAGGGAACACACATACTGGTTAAATGAAAAATATATATAAAATAAAAAATGAATAGCCTGAATTGCACTGTAGTCGCTTTGTGGATAAAAGTGTCTGATAAATGCATAAAATGTAAATTCCCAACACACTAATCGTCCCTTTTTTTTCCCCCTATCTCAGGGGAAATGGTTTAATTACGGGAATCATCTTCCTGGTTCTCATCCTGGAGCTCAACATGTGGAAGAACCAGATCTTCTACAAGCTTATGAATACGGTCAATAACGTAGGTCCCAGGAGAGAAGATCTACACCCCCGTGGAGGATCCAGAGACCCTGCGTGACTTCAACCGCAGCACGCTGACCTGGGAGTGGCGCTCCACCAATATCGACCCGCGCACCAACCAGACGTACGTCCAGAGAGACATGTTCCTCCACAGCCGCTATGTGGGCGCCAGTTTGGACGTCAAATGCCTGGCGTTCATCCCGAGTCTGGCGGCCTTCGTGCTCTTCGGGTTCTTCATCTGGCTGTTCGGACGCTTTCAAGACTGCGAGACGTTCCCTGAGAATCAAGACAAGAGCTACGAGCGCATCAAGCGCAAGTCGCCGTCGGATCTGGGAGTCACGCCGGAGGAAGTGCACATCACCATGAGCGAGGCTTTGAAGAGGAGCGGGACACCCATGCTGCTTCTGGTGGACACTCATCATTTCGGGTCATCAAACAACTCCATGTCGCCATGTTCGAACGAAACCCAGGAGACCCAACCCAGTGTAGCCGTTGACAGCAGCGCCCATGAGGACACAGCTGATGTCAAAAAACTGACCCCATAACTGTAGCCAAAGATCAAATCGTTCTTTCTGAGATCCTCACGTTGTTTTGACGTCCACAGACCTTCAGAGTCGATTGCCGATCAAAGTCCTCTGAAAACTATCAGAGATTCTACCTTGAAATTTTTAGTTTTATATCAAGCGATCTTGCACTGCTCACCAACTTTCTGAACTTTTTCCACGCTCTCAAGGACATCGGTCTATGGTGCTGGATGTTTGACTTTTCTATTATATTTGTAGATACTCCTGTGCCTACATGGATTGAAATGTTGTCCTCACAGTGAATGCATGGCATGATGGTCATGAAAATACTTGTAATGAACACCTAAATCTGTGCCTTCATTAAAAAAAACTTTGAAGGCATGCTGGGTAGATTATTTACAAATAGTTACTGATTCCAAATGACATGACAAAAAAAAACATAATCATTTACATTGCACTTTTAGGTAATATAATCAACTACAGTTTTTATTTGATTTAATGGTTTTATGTTTTATAATGGAAAACTTAATCCATTGCATTACGCATTTTATGTAATATAATGGAACGAGAAAGCAAATATATTTCATTTGTTGTTATTAAGAGCATGAAGTGCATTAAACAATACGCTACATCAAGGTTTCCCAAACTGGGCTTTGTGAAGGAACTGAAGGGGGGTTGTGTGTTTATTCAATAGCTAATAACTAATGAAATCATTAAAATGTAAAATTAAAATAACAACAATTAAAATTAAATACTTACTAAAAACTTACCTGGATGTCATGTGACCATTAACTGACTTCAAAGGACATGCAGAAGTTCGTGAATACAAATGCTGTCTTTGTGTGTATGTCTAAACTGGAAGAATTTCTGTGTAGTGGTAGGATATTTTAGAAAGAAAATTTAAAAGACTAAAAAGAATATAAGGAAGAATTAATAAATTCTGAACCATTTGTTGCTATTGTGGCAATAGTAATTAATAACAAGTAAACTGTCTGATTACAAGTATTTTAAAATCCAATCTAATTCCAAAGTACTTAATTTATGGAATCTGATTACATAATTCAGAATACAAGTAATCAGTTACTACCCAGCACTGATTGTAGGTTACAAAAGATCTGTCAATCATTATCCGTTGAGCTATTTATCAGTTATTTAGACACCAAACTGCTGTGCAACCAAATATGTTCACATGCATGTATTGGAAAATCTGATTTATCTCGAGAAGTAGAATTATGGTGTATGCACTTGTTACTACTTTCCATTATTTTTAGTAAAAAAAAAAAAATACAGTGCATGTCATATTTTTAGGTTCAGCCAAAGCAAAAACTGATTCCTTTGTCTTTTATATGTCTGTGATTTTGAAATCTTCACCGCAGTGTTTTGTTTTCCCATCATCTGTCCTTGTTGGTCCTGTGTGTTTTTCTGATGAGCAGGTGAGCCCCTCTTAAAATGTTTGGACGGTAAATATCAGATATATTTGTGTCTAACCCTGTTATCAATAAAGACCTTCTACTGACACGCAGATACCATGTTATTTCAGCGGTTGCATGTTATCGGTAGAAATGGTTTCTTCTCGTATCGAGACGCTTCCAAAGTGGCGTTAATCGCCAGTAGCTTGTGGTCCAGTGTGACCTTGTTGCCAAGCAACCCCCGAAGGCCATTCCATCATCCAGATGTCGATCCGGTTCTGCAGAAAGTGGCAATCAAACCCATTTATAGGAACATTGGGTAAACAGCAATTAGGCACCATTACGGGTCAAAACATAAGGGTTAGCTATAAAAGCATTTTTCACTAGAGGTGATATATTAAAGGTTTCAAAAATCTGCATGTGGCACGTTACCACTTCACATGTGGCCACTACAGTGTTTGTTCCTGCGGAGAGAAGTGTAAAAGTTTCTTTAAAGACATTTTGGTTAATAATAGATCCTATTTTATTGCTTTTGAAATTTGTCGACTGCCTTTTCAAAGCACTGTGCTTTGACATGATTATTCTCAATCTTTTCTGTACAGTAGTTGTAAACCTGAAATTTTCTTGCTGTATTTGCACGGCTTTTAATCTCCACCACAACACAATACATTGGTGAGGGAATCTGGAGCACGCTTGGACTGTTTGTTGTTGCGGATGTGGCAAAATGTTTGTGTGTCATGTGACGTTTGATGCTGGTAAATCTGTTCCTCACCATCCGATGTAAGTCCGCCCCTAACTTTCAATATCTGTGATCATGGAGAGAAATTAGCTATTGATTTCTTTGCAGTGCACAGACAGACATGCAGTACTGTATTAGCAAAGCAAGTTAGAGGGGAAAATGAAACACAAATTAACCCCTGACAACCTACAGCTGAATAGTGTAAGTAACTATCTCTGTCAGGAACAGTTCACACATAGTTTATGATTATCAAAGCAGTCGTTTCTAATGTATATGAGTCAGACAGTAATATTATACGAATTTGAGGCGTGATTGCGTAATGGCTGAAATAATTTGTGTGAAAAGTGTGAAATTGCACACAAAGATACATTTTAATGACCACATGTACATGCACCAAGAAAATTCTGATCAGTATACTAATATTGGAATAATCCATAATTCCAATACACGTAAACATGTTTTCAGAATGAAAGGATAAACTAATAGGCTCAATACTGGAAAATACAACTTTTAAATAATTTGTGTTTTCTGCTGGCTTAATTTCATGTACATAAAAAATTACTGGCTCTAAATGGAGAGCTTATCTTTATTCGATGTTGATGTATATGGAAACTATCTAAAGAAAACTGTATATTCGTCTTATGTGTCCCTCTTAAGTTGTTAACTTATTTATTTATTTTTCTTATTAACGTGGCAAAACAAAAATCCGAAGTCCAGATCTGAATCAAACGATTCATGAACCCACTTAGTTCCGATCTGTATCAAATGATTCACGACACAAGATCCGACTGGCATGCTTCGTAGTCTCAGTCTTAGACGTCATGGCCACAGACCGTTGGCTAATGCCGCGTTCCAGGCAACCTGTAACCCGTGTTTTTCCAACCTTCTACCTGTGAAAGTGCACCGGAACAGCAGTCAAACCCGTGACTTCCCACCCATGAACTCGTAGATCGATGTACTCCCAGTTCTGAGCTCTGACGTCACATAGCCCGCGAAACAACAATGGCAGCCCCTACGGATAATATTGCCAACGGATGCAGTGTTTATGCAAGTGGTACATGTTGAAAAATAGATTTTAGGATAATATAACGTTGCAATGAAATTAATAATCTAGCTACAATTCCTTGCGCTCAGGCAGTTTGGTGTGACTTGCCTGGAACACTACAAAGTCGTGAGTCGTGGTTTGAAGATTTACGGGCTCAAAAACCTGCCTGGAACACAGCATTTATGTCTGATGTATATGGGACACAAAAGTGGAAACACTTCAGGAGTGTCGAAGTCGTCATCCGATTGGTTGAAATCTACAGGATTTCCGGCAGAAGTGTGTGTTCTTTAACGTTCTGTTTAGAAACAAAGATGCCGTGACGCCAAACCCATGGTCCACGCCCCGAAACGTGACGCTAAACGAAACGAACTGTGATTGGTTGTTTGACATGTCGGTCAAACGGCCTCATGGGCGGGACTTGGCCAATGAAAGCTGCCATGAATTCCAGACCTTCAGCCGTCACTCTAAAGGTCTGGCTACACGAAACTACATGCTTCGTAACAGCGACACAATGGTTTGATTCTGAGTTTTGAAAAGCACCCATGGCTACGTGCTTTTTAAAATCATCACAAGCAATGTCGAAATTCGAAAATAAATGGCTCTTTTCTGATTTTTGCTATAGAATCACTTGAAATTAATTATCAAAATCACAAGGTTGAGTTTGAATCAATCAGGGCGTTTATTTGTTAGTGTGCACTGTCACTGTGAAGCAACAAATATAGAGATTTAATCATAGAATTATACGCAGTCTTCCTGCAGAAACACAAACAAAATAAGTATATGGAACTTTGTATGATTAATTAGGCCTACACTTGGCTTTTGTTAAAAAAAAAAAAAAAAAAAAAAAAAAAAAACTTAGCTACTTAGCTAAT
Organism: Cyprinus carpio; assembly: GCF_018340385.1. Classification (NCBI taxonomy): domain Eukaryota; kingdom Metazoa; phylum Chordata; class Actinopteri; order Cypriniformes; family Cyprinidae; genus Cyprinus; species Cyprinus carpio. Next base: position 2,097,400 of record NC_056621.1, read on the forward strand.
GTAACTGTTTTAAACATTTAATGTAAAAATTATATAAGAATAAAGACATTTTGTGGAATATGATGTGCATGCAAAACGTTATTTTAATTGAATGAATGAATGATCTAGCTTAAATGTTATTAAATATTTTCTTTAAAAATTATTTTTCTTTCTTTTTTTTGAGCTTTTTTTTTTTTAAAATTCAGAATAAAGACTTTAATTGGACTATGATGTGTATGCAAACATGTTTTTGATTGAATTAATGGATAAAATGGCTTGAATTTTATTTAATTTTTACTTTTTTTTTTTATTATTATTTCTTTTTTTTTATTATTCAAAATAAAAACCTTAATCGGACTATGATGTGCATGTAAACATGGTCGATACTGGTAACTGAGATTCAGCTGCTCATCCCAGATTTTTCCACAATCAGACCCGTCTCCTTCATCAAACGGTGAGCTCGTGAGATCCCGCAGGCACCTTCAGCCGGTAAATAGAGTCATGCTCGTGAGGCGGTTCTCCGGGTGTCATGTCGGGCCCCTCGAGATCAGAGTCCGGAGAGATGCTGACAGACACGGAAGCGCTCCTCTGAATCTGTCAGGCCTCGTCACAAGCCCCTGAGGCACGCTGGGATTGTTCCGTGTCAGCTGCCGTGTTTTCAGGACGGAGGGAAGCTTGTAAATTGGAATCCCTTCGCCGTCCGGGGTCTCGACACGGCGGCGACACGGCAGATCCCCGAGCGGAGAAAACCCAGGAGCCTGATAGTCTCTCCCTTCATTCGACTGCTTCTCCAGAGATAGAAAAATGTCCATTTTTATCAAGCGTGCTGCAGGGAGAGTCAGGAGAATATCACACCGTCCTCGAGACGCGTGCTAATGAGCGCTCGCGCGGCTAAACCCGTTAACAGGCCGCGAAATAAATAAATAAACGACCGGCGCTCTGTTTTTCTTCAACAGCAGCTGCAGACGAAGATAACTTCAGCAGGACTGATCAGATAGCACTTACTGGTTATTACGCGAAACGTTTCTTTTCAAGGCGTTTGTCGATGTTTCGAGACAAACTGGGACACTTTCACGTCCATATGTACAAATGATCACTTTTTTTCTTTCTGTTGCATAAACTGTTAAGACTACGGGTTAGACATCAAATTTTTCTTTGAATATATAACTTTAACCCTCGTCAATTAAAAAAAAAAGTTAATCAGAGGACAAAAAATATATAATAAGAAAAATAACATTATCATTAATGTTTTATTTTACTTTATTTTGTTGTATTTGTTTGTTTGCTTGAACATCATTCCTGACAATAACTACCTAAAGTCATTCATTTTCATGCAAATTCATTAATTTTATATTTAAAAAATTATATTTAAAAAATAACCCCACAAAAATTACATTATTTTCCTTATACTGTACTTAATGCTAAGCTTATTTATTTATTTATTCATTCATTCTGCTTCGTCAAAACAAGTGGTGTGTCAGAAATGAGTTAAGCTAGGCTTAGGCTATTTGCCTATTTTATTAATTTGATTATTTAAATATGTTTTTATTCGTTTGTTTGTTTACTAATATAGGCTATTTATTAATTTGTTTGTGTATTTTATAATTTTTATGTATTTATTTTCTCATTTGCTTATTGATATTTGTACATTAATCGCAGTATTTGCCGGTATATAGCCTACGATTATCAACAAAGAATATCATTTACCGTGTTTTACACTCTTGCCTCTGCAAGCGCTTGCTCAACAGGATCTTTGATCATTTCCAAACTGAAAGTCGATTTCAAAGTCCTTTCTGCTGCTTTTTTAAAGTAAGAAGTTTTAGGTAAGAAATTCTGTTTGAGTTGAACGGGGCGGGGCTTAGTGCTGTCAGTCAAACCTGCAGCCAATCGGATTCCTCTGAAGCGTAGCTCACTGAACCTGAGCGTATGCTGACATCATCACTGAACATAATGGCAGTGCGCGCGGCAGTTAATAGCGAGCAGACGCAGTAATATCAGCTCCCGCAGCTCGTAGCATCTGTCGCTGGGGGTTTTTCTCTCTGATAGTAAATTGGTCATTTAGGAGCCAGCTGGAATCAGACCACTGCATGCTGGGACTCCTCTGGCAGAGCGCCACGTCCAGCGAGAGGCCGCCGGAGCACACTGGGCACGAATCCTTCCCCGACATTGTGCTTCTGTGCTCGCTGAGGTCCGACACTTGAGAAGTTACAGTGACAAACACAACGATTCACGACCCCTGAGCAGTCTTTTAGAGGAGCGGATGGGTTTTCAATGTTTAGCGACACCATATATATATATATATATATATATATATATATATATATATATATATATATATATATATATATATACATATATATACTTATTTTCTATTAAGCTACAATATTATGTTGTTTTTTTACCCATAATATTTATTAATTTGCTTTTTTAGTATTTAATTTTATAGTCAATTTTTTTTTTTTTTTTTTTTTTTTTTTGCCTTTTATTGTGATTTATTTTTAATAAAATTTGCTTATTTAGTTTTTATTTATTTAGGTATTTAGTGTTGTTGTTTTTTATTCTATTATTAATTTTTTATTCATGTATTTATTTACCCATTTATTTTTATTTACCCATTTATTTACCCATTAAATTTTTATTTATTTTGTCCTATTTTTATGTATTTTTATGTATATATTTATTTGAACATTTATGTGTTTATTTTATTCTATTTTTATTTAATTGAATCTATGTTTATATTTATTTATTTATTTACTTGGTATTTACGTTTTTATTTTAGTGAGTTTTTATGTATTTATATACATATTCATTTACTCATTTATTTGCTTTGTTCTATTTTTAATCAAATTTTTATTTATGTGTTTATATATTTGCTCATCAGAATTGTTTTATTCTAGTTTGTATTTATTTTAATCAAATGTTTATATTAATCTAATGTTTATATTAATTTTTTATTAATTAATTAATTAATTAATTAATTTGTTTGTTTGACTCTTCTCTTTAAAACTTTCCCTGGACCCCAGATTCAAAACCCCTGATCTAGCACATATGTTTGTTTTGGTGTCTCAGTGCCGCTCTGTTGAAATATAATCATTTGTTCACCCAAAATGGCATTTAAAAGCTCGTTCGACTTTCATTACATGGAAAAGAGCAACCATAATATTCTTTAATCGTGTTTCACAGAAGTAAAAATAAGTCAAATGGATTTGGAACGACACAAGGGTGATTAAATGATGAATAAAGCTGCATTTTGGTCTGAAACGCTCCTTTAAACTGCATGTGATTCCTCTGAGCCACACACCATTGCGTTGTGGACTCAAACTCGACTCCATGCATGAATTCTTGATCAAACGCAGCAGGCACGGGGAGTGTTTTTTTGGACTCCGTCCCAAACACTGAGCACATAACCCACAGATTCAGCCCCATCAGCAGATCTGGGACGAAAGGGAGATGCTGCTGCCAAGAAATTTGACTTTTTAGAGAGAAACAAGCAGTACATGAATGTAATCTACTGTGGAAAAATGTTTGGATGGAGGAATCGAACTGCGTGACACATGACTGAAATTTGAAAGCATTTTATCAGCATCATCATGCATTAAAACTGCATTAGCCGACTTGTTTTCTTGGCAGATTAGTAAACCATAATTCAGTAATCATATTCAAACTCTGGGTTTCATTAGGAAGAAAGTAACTACAAACACACTGAATATTGATGTTCACATCAGTGAAACAGGTGGGTGAGTGATATTTCATCTCTATTTATGCAGTCTCATTTGCACCACACTTTTGGTCAATTGCACAAAAGCGAAAGTATTTTCTCTGTGTTTTGAGCAGCATTCAGTGTTTTCCTGCTGGAGGAAAGAAGATACCTCAGCCCACCTCTCGGATGACCTCTGACCTCCTGAAGATGGAGTCCAGGAGTGATTTAAGCGGGACACAGGTGAAGATCAGGTCCTGCTGTACGTGTGGGATGAGGATGCTTCTTATATAACACTTATAAGATTTAATGACTTCAGTTTTGTGCATAAAGAAGCAGGTGATAAATACTCTAGCTTTATTATCTCCTTTATTTACTAGTTAGTGGTCAAGGAATCTGATCTTTCTCTCAAGATGAACATTGTGGAGCTGATATAAAATGAGAATGACTTTTCCTTCAGGTTGTGCCCCTAAATATCCATGAAAACATGATTTTAATTAAGACTTGATGTCCACTACAAGAACAGGTAACATCACACACACACACACACACAAAACACGCTGTACACCTATAACTATATCATCACACAGTGAACTCTATATAGTGGAATATATAGAAATGAAGTTTTGATATATTTATGGTAGGAAATTTAAAAAATGTCTTCATGGAACATGATCTGTACTTAATATCCTAATGATATCCTAAGAAAAATCTATAATTTTGACCCATACAATGTATTGTTGTCTATTGCTACAAATATATCTGTGCTACTGATGACTGCTTCTGTGCTGCAGGGACACATATTAATGAAATTCTAAAATAACACTGGCATGAACACAAATCTAAGGATCTCTTTTTGTTTCACGAATGAAATTCAATTTTGGTTTCAGAGTTTCCCACAAACTTTTCTTTTAATATTTATGAAACATTTGTGACCGAATATAATGCAGCTTTTAGCCATTATTGATTGGCGTTTGGGAAACTGGAGGTGTTTTTCACAGAGGTGTCTCTGAAACACTTTCACGCAACGCACTTTCACCTCGATATTCATATTTTGCAAAATTCAAAACATACAGGAACAGACAGCACTAGGATTCGGCGGAGGAAGTCATCCGCTGGTTGAGTGAAGTTTACGGGCCGAGGACGGTGGGATGAGAGATGGGAGATAATGATGATGTTTCAGGTAGAGGAGAAGGTCATAGAAAGCTGTTTAATTAGCGCACTCGCTGATCACCTCGTAAGGGGCATTAGCGGAGCCGCTGGGGAAATGAAAGGTCAACACATCCATAAATGGAAATGGAGATATTTTATTCACCATCAGACAAGAACAAGCCATATAATAATTTAAAATCTAGACGGAAAAACAGACACAAAAAGCTAATCGAAAAAAGTGCGGTGAAAACACCAACAAAATAGCATCGACTTCCATAACCAGGCAAAAGAGAAATACGATAAGATTTACTTACTAGCTAAACTTTCTACATCCTGTGATCATTGAAGAGATAAAAATGAGCGAATGTTTTATTCTTTACACATCCAGTGTGGTCATGCCGGCGTGTGCGTGGTCGTGTTTCGATGGGTTTATAGTTCTCGTTTATGCAGAGATGGCCTCCTCAGGTACGCTGGCGTCTGTCTGATATTATACACGATTCATATTTGGCATTATTTGGGGAAGGTTGTGGAGGGACGGTCGCGTGAGACTGTACAGGTGCTGTTAGCGTCGAGCGCAGCGACTAAAGACACATGGGATCCACTGAACAACAGATGTGTCCGTTCTGGAGAAGAGACAGAGAGAGAGAAAAAATACATCACACACTGGAAATACAATTATAGGAATATATATACCATAATAAATCAATGTTTGTGTATTTGACAAACAGTGACATATTGTATAAATATATTTACACGATAAATTGGACTGAATAAATGAGCATTTTGTAATATTACATTTTATTTTGTTGCATATAATTTATTTTATTGCATTACATTTTTAATTTGATTGCATTGGATTGCACTGTACTGTATTTTAATTTATTTCATTGCATTTTTTTATTTTATTGCACTTGCATTGCATTTTGATTTTATTGCATTTGATTTTATTGCTTTGCATTGCACTGCATTTTTTTTATTTACCTTTCTGCACTGCAATTTTTATATTTAATTGCATTATTTTGCATTACATTTTTTTATTTTACTCCATTGCATTTTATTGCATTGCATTGCATTTGATCACCACAATGAATTAGACTAATTTAATTATCTGATCTAATTAAAATAATGGATATAAATAAAATGTAAATAATCAGGTATTTAAAAAATATATATATTTTTAAAAGGTATTGTTGTTATTATTCTTATTATTATTTTAATTTTTTTTACTGAATTCAGCACTGGCATTTGTAAGATTTTAATAATTTCAATGATTTTTCCAGGCCTGGAAATTACAATTATGTATACAAATAAATGTATGCTAATTATGTATTATTATTATTATTATTTTGTGCACAAATTATTTTATAAATACATGTAAATAATTAATTTCGCAATATGAACATTTGCCAAAAAAATAAACTAACAAATAAATCATCCAACTGAATCATATCTTTGCTTACCCGTTTGTTTGTTTGTTTTCCTGTTTTTTGTTTGTGTATTTGATGATCTCTGTGTGTGTTGGAGTGTTGTGATCACCTTGCACTGGCACAGTGTGCAGTCGGTGCCGTGTTTGACCCAGGATGAGCCGCTGAAGCGCGTGATGCCGTGCTCGTCCTCGCAGGTCTTGGTGATGTCGTTGCGGACGGTGTGAGCCTGGCACGGGTCCGAGACGCAGCGTGGGCAGCACTCACCCTCGGGCACCAGCGTGAAGTCACAGTCCGCCGGCGGGCAGGACAGAGGCCAGCAGTCCACCTCACCCTGCTGAAGACCGGACCAAAACAGAGACAAACCGCTGAGAACACATCACTGCAGCTTAATGCACAAAGATCTGAGCTGCTAACTGAAGCGTTGTAGCTTCAAACCCCACAGCACTTCATAAACACTAGCCATCAGAAGTTTAGGGGTTGGTAAGATTTGTTTTTGTTTTTGACAATATTTTTGTCTCTTCTGCTCTGCATTTATTTGATCAAAAATACTGTAAAAATAGTAAAATATTATTAGAATGTAAAATAACTGTTTTCTATGTGAATCTCTGTTAAACTGTAATTTATTTCTATGATGTGCAGCTGTATTTTCAGCATCATTACTCCAGTCTTCAGTGTCACATGATCTTCAGAAATCATTCTAATATACTGATTTGCTGCTCAAAAGACATCTGATTATTAGCAATGTTGAAAACACTTGCGCTTCACAATATTTTTGTGGAAACTGTGATGCATTTTATTTTTCAGGATTCACAGATTAACAGAAAGTAAAAAAAAAAAATATTTTACTCAGACACTCAGAAGTGTCATTATAAACGTGTTTACTGACACTTCTGAACCATTTAACGCATCCTTGCTGAATAAAACTAAGTTTTTGATTGTGGGTAGAAGGGATACAGCTAAAACCAAAAGCTAACAATAAATTTAATTTTCTACCTATTAGATTGTGTTTTATTAATGTCTACACCTACCCTGACCCTAAACCTACCCTTTACAATAATGCAAAAACAGTAATTATTGTTGTACAGTGTGACAAAAATTACACTGCATTGATGTGCGCAAGCCCAGTAGATGAATCTGTATACCATCTAGCCTTACCCTAAACTTTTATCAGTAGTGCATGTGTGCATTTCCTATTTTTACTTTAAACAGCCTTTGGTTTGCTACGTAAGTCAGTGGCAAACGATATTTAAAATGTATATATGCTACTTTTTAATTCTCCCCAGAAATGATTATTTATACATTTAAAAATGACTTTTATTTATTTATTGTTTTATTAAACTATATTTAAAAACACAAATTAAATAAACAATTTAAATATATCTTTTAATTTGTACATTTAAAAAGAGATTTATTTATATAAATGTTTATGTTTGAATGATTAAATTGATGAATTGATTCTTCATTTTATTTTTAAGTGGCACTCCTGGTCCTCCATTACACTCGTCTGAAGAGTGGTATAAATGTGTGTGCCGCTGTAGAGGTGAATTGTGGGAAGGATGGGGTGCTTCTTCACAACAACGAGGTGCTTCTTCACAAACGTCCC
>NC_056621.1:2107757-2117757 GCF_018340385.1 Cyprinus carpio
TATTTCTATGTGATTTGTTTTTATACTGTTATTATAATAAATAATATTATAAAATATATTAACATTTTTCATATGATTTTTACAAATATTTTTATGATTTGTAAAACCATTATTACATAATGTTTCATATAATACAATATTATTATAAAATATATATTTAAAAGTTTATATATTTTTATGTTTTTTAATGCATGTATTTAATTTAAAGTTTGTTTTAAACTCATCATTTTAATATTTGTTGTACTGCCTGCAATCTTCCTGTAACTGCACTTTTTCCTTTAGTTTTTTTACTAAACTGACAGTCACTCTTTTGTGTTTTTTAATTGATATTATGCCACAAATGCTGTTGATAAGCCTCTCGTGATCTTCTGCATCTATTCTTCAAATCCGATCTGAGATTCATCGTTTAAACGTTCATATCAAGAAAACTAGTGTTTCTTGCTAAAAGAGATTGTTATTGAAAGATTTTCAGCTTAAATGTCAGCCTGTTCTTGAGCATCGCATGACTTCAGAAGTTGTTTTTGTCCTTTATTTCCAGCAGCCGAAGCGAGCGGTGAAACTCGTGACGCGTGTCTAATTTTGATTGACAGCTCTCCCTCTTCCACATCAATTAGGCACTATCGGCTGATTAGGTCTGATTCGCTCGCTCTGTCCTTCACCGAGAGCGCCTTAATTGGTAGATTGATTATTAAATATCTGAAAAGCCATCGTGCTCGTGGCCTCCTCCAGATGCAAGAAAACATTTCAATTAAAGACTTAATTAGCAAGCGTGACCAGCCAAATTGATGGAGGTCAATGGCTTTAATTGGAAATGCGGCTCCTTCCTTCAGCTGCGGAGACTCAGAGCAAACTCAACTAATCATTCATTACACACTAAAACAATCACTTTCACTTCATATCTTCACATATATACAAGTTTTAGTGCGATACGGCTGATTGGAAATACTTTTCTAGCACATGACCTTCTTATTTGTCACCGATCTTAGATTTTATTCTTACTCGTGTCATGTGAAAAGCACCAGGTAATTTCATTTAATACTAATAAAATATAATATTAAATACAGTATTATTGTTTTATGTTATCAAATATTTTGTTTACTTGAACAGTATTTTTAAAGTATAATAACATTATATATATATATATATATTTAATATATTTAAAATATTTTATTAACAGTAAATTTAAATTCTTTATATTGTAATAGATGTATATTCCTTATATTAATTATAATATAAAGAATTTAAATTTACTGTTAATAAAATATTTTAAATATATTCCCAAACACAATATTACTGCATTTTTATAATATTATATTTTTTGCTAAAATGTTATATTGTTTAGAATGTTATTTTTAAAAAAAAAATTTATTAAGAATTTAAATTTAAATTAAAAATTTTGAATTGTAATATTAAATACAATATTGTATTTTTGTTATTTTTGTTATATTTGTATTTTTACAATAAAATTTTATAGTTTTATTGTAGTTAACAAAGTAAAACTACAACCATATAAGACTTTAGTACTTGGAATAAAATAATAAAATAAAATATAAAAGAAAGAAAAAACATACTTGATTTCATTTAGTGTGTACTAAAAAAATTGAATAAAAACTAACAAGTCTGTACAGACAGATTAAAAATACTTAAATAATAAAAACAAAATTAAACTTTAAATTAAAATGAAAATGGAAAATATAAAACAAAAAACTAGTCAAAATTTTTATTAATATGATTATTTATTAGTCTCACTGTAACTACACTTTTTCTTTTTTTAATGAAATATGTATGTGTGTGTGTGTGTGTGTGTGTGTGTGTGTGTGTGTGTGTGTGTGTGTGTGTGTGTGTGTGTGTGTCCTACTGTTCCCTACTGTTTTTTGTGTGGCCTGTTTTTGTGTTCTATTGGAGATTGTCACAAATGCTGTTGACGCCCATCTTTAAAGCCTGTTGTTTTTGATCATGTGACCTCCTCGACCTGTCCTTCAGATCTCAGGAAGAGAGGCTGGTGATTTATGGTCCGAGCGGATTCCCATGATGCATCACTCTCACTGACCTGACAGGAGCAGACAGAGCATCTGTCACTGTCCAGCACCCAGATCTGTCCGCTGTGCTTGACCTTGGCCTGGTGGACGCAGTCTCCGGTGCAGTTGTGTCCGTGAGGGCAGCGGCAGTCGTAGCCTCCGTCCAGATTGAAGCAGACCGTGTCGTTAGCGCAGGTGCTGCGGCCCGTCCTGCACTCGTCGATGTCTGCAGGAGCACACAAACCCATGCTATCATATATTATCAGAGTTCGTGTTCATATTTTGAATTTTATATTTTCTGCTTTAATTTTGGTTTTGGTTTTAGTTTTAGTCAGTTTGTTTTCTTTCTTTCTTTCTTTCTTTCTTTCTTTCTTTCTTTCTTTCTTTTTTTATTTTTTTTTATATTTCTATATAGTTTTATTATTCTTTTTTTTAATTTCAGTTTTAGTTTATTTTAGCACTTGGCCGTAAAGTAATCAAAAATGAGAAATGTTGCCTTGGAAGCTAGCTGAAATAAAATAAGTGTGTGTGTGTGTGAGTGCATGAATGTGTGTGCGCACGTGTGTGCGTGCGTTGAGTGTGTGCAGTGAGTGTGTGCGAGTGAGTGTGTGTGTGTGAGTGCATGAATGTGTGTGTGTGTGTGTGTGTGCGTGCGTGTGTGCGAGTGAGTGTGTGTGTGTGTGTGTGTGAGTGAGTGTGTGTGTGTGAGTGCATGAATGTGTGTGCGCGCGTGTGTGAGTGTGTGTGAGTGCATGAATGTGTGTGCGCGTGCGTGTGTGTGTTTGTGTGTGTGTGAGTGAGTATGTGTGTGTGCGTGAGTGTGTTTGTGCATGCGTGTGTGCGTGCGTGCGTGTGTGTGTGAGTGAGTGTGTGTGTGTTCGGACAGCTGTACCTTTACAGGACTCTCCGTTGGTGGTGAACACCTCGTTGTCATGGTAACCGTCACGACACTCACAGTGATACCAGCCAGGTAAGTTCACACAGGTGGCATGTGTGTCACACTGAACCAAACCCTCCGAGCACTCGTCGATGTCTGAAAACACACACACACACACAGAGTTCATTATCTCTGCTCCCAAACCTCAGCTGACTTCATGAACAGCATTTTAAGGCATCGTAAGGCAACCTGTAAGGCAGCAGCAGCATTGCACTGAGATTCAGACCAAGTGCTGATAAAAACATCACAATAATCCACATCACTCCAGTCCATCAACTAACACGTTCTTTCAAAGATGTTTTTAACTAAAATACTAGTTCATAATGGACTCTTATTCTGACGGCACCCATTCACTTGAATTAAGTCCAAATCTGATCTCAAACATTTCTCAGTAAGTCTTGCAGCTTGATACCCTTTTTGGATGAGAACCAGTGACTTATTTGGGTCTGTTTGTGTTTCTCAGGAATCTTCTCCGTCAGTAACAGCAGTGAATTCAGGTTGTATATCTCAGTTTGTATCTGGATGTTTAGTTTGCATCACAAACGCTTCATATTTCATGTTCATTCCCTGTGATCTCAATATCTCAGATTATGTTGTTGTTTCTGGGTGTTATGATGACAGAAGAGCTCGTCATGATGGGATATGATTGATGGTCAACGATCAACACACATCAAAAAATCTTTGTGTCTCTCACAAAACAGAGTTTGTTCAACTAACAGACCCCATCAGAGAAAGATGAAATATCTGGGTCATATTTCACCCCAAAAATTGATTTTTTTAAAATAATGTAATGCTATATGAATAATATTTTACTAAACAATTTATAATAATATTATTTATTTTGTATTATATATTTAATATTATATATTGATATGCATTTACATTTACATATATCAAGTGAAAAGTTCAAGGTAAGGGAAATTTTATTTTATTTTATTTTAATTTAATTAAAAAATGTTTTTGCTTTGTTTTCTATTTTCAATCATTTTAAAACAAGTATGTGATTCATGATAATAATATAAATGTATTATAATTCGATAAATTATTTATATTTTATATGTATATTTTTAAAACTAAAGAATTCATGCATTATGGTAGCATTTGTTGTATTGCTTTCATGCTCATTTTAATTTAAAAAATTACAGTAATTTTAACTGTAATATATTTAAGACATCATTGTATTACAGTAATGCGAATCTTAATGAGAATTATCAGTGAGAATAATGAAAATTACAGAACAATTCAGAAGCAAAACATCCTCCCAGACACAGTAATGAGAGATTTGGTGGAGAATGCAGGCAAAACAATAATGCTCCTAAAAATAGACTTTTCATTTCTTTTATGCAGAATCATTCTTCTTTTGTTTCTTATGATTGTGGGGTGAAATATGATCTGGACGTGTTTTCATTCACACACAGACTGTGTTTGGTCCAAACAGCAATCCCGTCTTCAGACAAATGGCTTTTGCAATTCAGACATAATGAGTGGAATGATATTAAATTAGACGGCGAGCGACATTAAAGCCATTATTACTCAGACGCTGGTGGAGAGAGATTTTCTCAATCATTAAACACTCACAGGAGAGACGAGCCTCTGCTCTGATTAAAGCTGATCTCAGATAGTTATGAAAACCACTCTTCATCGGCGGCCAATCACAGCGTGACCTCGCCGGGTCAGGTGACCGCCAGGAGCTTAAGTGGGTTTTCTGGCAGTTTTCAGAGAGCAGACCGAAGGATGATTAGATGAAACTGATATTGCTTAAAGGTGACCCACATCTTCTGACCTTTTCTTGTGTTTGGTGACGTTGATTAATATCAGAGATGGAAACAGAAATCTTGTTAAATAATGAATGAGAGAAATTCTGGTTGGGAAGCTAGTCTTGTAGAATAGTTTAAAGTCATTATCAATTTGTGCATCTAATATAGTCAAATCAATGACACTCATGGACTAATGACAGATGTTGGTGATAATAGCTTCTTAAATGCATGCATATATAATTTTATTATATGCAATATAAATATATGCATTATGCCATAGAAATGACATTATAATAAAAATTTTTTTTAAATACAATATTATTTATTTAACATTATTTGTCATATTTTTATATATTTTTATTATATTTTTATACATTTGCACATATCAAGTGAACACACACACACACACACACATATATAATTTAAAAAATATATATATATTAAGAAAAAATAAATACTTAATATATGAAATACTTTAACAAATGTTTTAACAAAGAATATCTATATTAAAAGTATTTTAAACTATTTTATAATGTAATACTATTATCAATATTATATTATATATAATGTTATGATTTTAATATATATATTATGTGAGGTATATTTTTTATTTTGTTATGATTTAATTTATGTTTTGTTTTAGTATAGTTTTGTTGTTTATATAATTATAATATAATACTATTTATTATTAATATTATATTACGTAGAATGATGTTATATATTAAAATGTTATTTAAATGTAAATATATTTGCACGTATCAAGCAAAAAATTATGAGGTAATGAAAACAAAAATATATTGATATAGTAATCACTTGATTCATTTATTATTAACATTATTAATACAATATTTATAATATAAATGTACTGTAATTAGAAATGTGCACATGAGGTAATGATTTTTTTTCTCTCTTTTTTTCTTAGATTTTCGTTTGAAGGTATTCAGATCACAAGTATATAGTGAAGAATATCAATTTCTCCCTGTATTTATTAATGAAGTCTCATATCTGAGAGCCGCTGCAGACAACAAGCTGAACCTGCTCACATTTATCATCCTAAAGGTTTGATATTTGGTTGTGTGAACTTTCAGGAACATGAATGTGAGTCTGACTGTAACTGGAAAGTTCTGGCCGTCAGCTCAAACTTTGTCCACTGTTTCCTCTCGTTGTAAAGCCACACCACACTCCTCTATTCTGCTGCTCTCACACTGCCGGAGATGAGCAGAAAATAGATGAGCGGGTCTTTTTTTTACAGCCGCGTCTGTTTGCTGCAGAATGCTGAAATCACTCTTGTTCTTTGTGGCAGAAGAGTTTGCAGTTGGCAGAACAGACTGGCTTTGAAACTGAAAGGCGTCTGGCCGCTCGCTGCTGGAGAAAAGAAAAGAAAGATAGAGCTGGAGTTGAAGCACTGAATCAGTGCGGGATGCTTGTGTTTTTTGTGCTATTTATGTCAGAATAGATATCAGGATGCTAAATATACTCTCTAGATAACACGCTGTTAGGATTGATTTCATTTAAAGCATTTACTGTTAACAACCTCATGAAAATTATTACAATTTGTGCTTGTGGAAGCTTGTTTCTGCCACGGGATAAAAAATTAAAAAGTTAGTTGTGACTTTTTATCTCCCAGTTCTGACTTTTTCTCAGAATTGAGAAATATATACTCAGGATTATGAGGAAAAACTCAAAATTGAGTGATAAAAACTATGAATTGTAAAATTAAAAGTCAGAATTGCGAGAAAATAGTATTCCAAAATATAAATTCAGAATTGTAAGATATAAACAGATTTAGGAGAAAGAAGTCAGAAATACGAGATATAAAAATTGTGAGAAAAAGGTCAGAATTGTGAGATTTAAACTCAGAATTGAAAGAAATTTGAATTTAGAAATATAAATTTAGAATTACAAGATATAAAACGAATTGCAAGAAAATATTCAAAAAAGTGAGCTACCCCCCCCCCCCCACTTCCCTCCCTCCCATATTGTTGTTTTTCAGTTATTGGTTTTATTTTTATTTTTTTTCTCATTTATATATATATATATATATAATAATATATAAGCTTATATAGATATATATATATATATATATATTTTTTTTTTTTTTTTTTTTTTTTTCATGCTTTTGAGTATTTGACTAATGCCTGTAATGCTTTCAACTTTGCACTTCATTGTGTACTCGTTTTTATTTTATTTTTATTTATTTTATTTTTTATGTATTGTACATTTTTAAAAAAAAGAGGAAAAAACAGCGAAGTATGGCTTTATTTTTGTGTCATCTCTACCTCATTGTTATGTATTTTTCAATGTTCCATATTTTCAAAAAAAAAAAAAAAAAAAAAAAAAAAAAAAGTGAGCTATAAACTGAGAATTGCAAGGAAATAGTCAGAATTCTGAAATATAAATTCAGAGTTGGAAGTTATAAACAGATTTGCAAGAAAAAAGGCTCAGAATGGCAAGATATAAATTGAGGATTGAGAAAATAGAATTGTGAAATGCATTCTGACATTTATCTGTGAATTGCAAATTCTGAGAATTGCAAAAAAAAAAAATAGAATTGCAATAAATAAACAGAATTGTGAGAATAGTGTCGGAATTACAAGATGTACAAATTTATGAGAAAAAGGTCAGAATTGTGAGATATGAATTGTGACCTTTATCTGTGAACTGAAAATTCTGAGAAATGCGAGAAAGTAGAATTGTGAGATATAAACAGAATTGCAAGATATAAAATCTGTCTTACAGATCGCATGCCTTTAAACTTTCAAACTGCAGGCTTTTGAATCTACTTCACACATTCTGGCTAGGCTTTCTCAAGCCAACATCAAAGTGTGTCGACAAGCTGCACCGTCCAGTTTTTATATATTGATTCAAAAATATCTACAGCATTGTGAACGGTACATCAAGATCCACCATCACGTCCTCCAACATGTTTATACATCTGAGGTATGATCAGATGTGATCGCACAGCACAGCTGAGCAGTTACATAACAGCGGCAGGAGTTTGTAAAATACAAGCAAAAAAGAAAAAAAAAAGAGAAAAAACATTGCAAGATTAAACAACAGCTGCAAACAAAGGCATGCTTCCTCTTCAAACACACAGAGACGCACAAACACGCGACGGCGGCGTCCTCTGAGACGCGCCATTTACATGAGCCACTCGTGAGAAACAAAAGGCCTTAATTAAGCACTACTAATTAACTCTGTGTGTGTGTGCTTGTCTAAATAAGTCATGAAATCCTGGCCGCTGTTGCAGCGTGTGAATATACAGGTGAAAGCAGCCCACGCGCGCCAACTCCAGCAGTGCATTGTGGGTAAACCCTCATGACAGTTTACCATGGCAACTGTAGTTTCCACTAAAATACTACAGTCACTGTTGGTATTAATTATCAGTCATCAAAAAGACTTAACAATTACTATAGTTTAACAGTACTAATTTTCCATTGTAACCATTCATCTGCTCACCAGGGCTGCGCATTTATTTAATCAAAAATACAGTAAAAATTGTGAAATATTATTATAATGAACAATAGCTGTTTTCTCTGCCAATATACTGTAAGTGTGATTTATTTCTGTGATGCACAGCTGTATTTTCAGCATCATTACTCCAGTCTTCAGTGTCACATGATCTTCAGAAATCATTCTAATATGATGATTTGCTGCTCAAGAAACATTTCTGATTATTATCAGTGTTAAAAAACAGTTGTGCTGCACAATATTTCATGTAGAAATTGTGATGCATTTTATTTGTCAGGATTCACAGATGAATAGAAAGTTCAAAAGAACAGCATTTATTTGACATTATAAATGACTTTACTGTCACCTTTGATCAATTTAACGCATCCTTGATTCATAAAATTAATTTCTCATTGTAGATTACTCACAAACTGTAGTCCGTTACTGATTACAGATTGCATAATGAAAATTGTAGTTAGTAATGTTGTAATCCAGATTATATGTAATCAGCTCTGATTACTGTAGCAGTGTACAGTATGTGTGGCATGTGGAAGCTCTGTCTGTGTATGTTTCTGTGTTTTTCTCCAGGGCAATGTCGTTCCAGCGCCGGATCCGCTCGCACAATCACTCCGAACACAATGACTTCATGCAACATTACAATCCAATCTCTGCAAATACGACATCAAAGCGAAAACGTAACAAGATGTGAAATTTAAACTCGCTCGTATTTACCGGCAGACAATGGCTTCATTTCTCGCTCGGGCCGTTAAAAAAAGAAAGACCTCAGTGAACAACGAGCCGAAACAAACAGAGCGCTGCAGCGGGGATGAAATGAGAGTTTCCTCCTTCAGTTTGTGAGCCGTGAGCGACCCTGACCCTTGACCTCTAATGAGCAGCAGACGCAAGAAATCCCACCTTTACAGCTTCATTTCCACTCACACATTCACATCATCTCCATCGTCCAGCATTATTGCTCAGTGAGCTGTTTATATATATATAAAAATACAGTACACTGTCTAAGTGGGGAGTTCTAAATCAGAATAATCTGTAATTGTAACCAGACTTCATGCAGCTAAGACAAAGTTCATCTGTGTTGATTTGCATGTATTTGATGCTCTTTTAATTGCAGATCATTACAGTAGCCTGACAGTAGCAAACTGGAGTCCATTTACCCGTTGATGACTCATGGATGGCCCTGAACTCTGAGAAAGTACATGTATGACTGCAGTGCATGGGCTGTGTTTGTGTAGTGCAGATATGTGTGAATAACGCACATACTGTATGTACACTTATATCTGTGATTGCATTTACATGCAAGTGTGTGATTTGTTTGTGATTGTGTATGTTCTGCATAATGCATGTAGCATGTTTGTGCACATGTACTTGTGATTTGTTTGTCGTTATGTGCATATGCATGGGTTTTGTGTGCATTGTGAAATATGCATATTGCACGTTTTAATAATCTGCACTTGTGATTTGTTTGTGTTTGCATATATGTGCAATTGTGCATTGTGAATAATGCATCTAGCATGTGATTGCATGAGAGCGATTGTTTGAATAATGCATCTTCTGCGACTCCACAGCATCTGTAAGGACTTGATGACATCACTGAAGTGCAGCGACACATACTGTAGCATGCATGCTTATTGCGTGTTCTTTCTTTCCGTGCATCGTTTTGCACATCCTCCTTCAATTCTTTGGGTTTTCTGTAAGTTCTCCCTCGAATCATCATCCGTATCCTGACTGTGTCGGTCTCTGCTCTTCTAGTTTGTCAGATGGTCTTGAGAGAATTCGTAAAAAAGCCAGAGAAGAGGACAAGAGAGCAGTCGAGTGAAAGC